>NC_087169.1:2957116-2979616 GCF_035594125.1 Scylla paramamosain
TACTCCTCAACTATGCACAGACACCTACCCATCTCCCCATCTCCCCCATTCCTCCCTACACAACCTTCACCCCTTCCCCTTACCTACCTGCACATCTGCCCATCTCCAAACTCACTATTCCTCTTAATTATCTACCCATTTCCCCATCTGCTCCCCCAAACCCCCATTCCCCAACCATCTATCCACCTACCTATCTCCCCATCTCCCCACCCTCTCCTCGTTTTGTCCCCAGGAGGAAATTAAGAGGTATCAAAACAGACGACTTGGGAACCCTGGTTAAAATATTATCCCCGGTCTTCATATCTTCCCCTCCTGACGTGACTTTTAAGCATCACCATTAATAAACACGTAACAAATCTCTCCTGACTCCATTGATGCTGGTCGCTGTCTATCATGCACCAAAAATGTGAACCTGCAGGATGCTAATTACCATGAAACAGAGGAGGAGGAGGAGAAGGAGGAGGAGGAGGAAACAGGATGATATCGTATTTTGCATTAATTAAAAATCGTAAATACCAGAACATTCTGACTAATGTATAAAGTTTCTTGTACTGGGTGGGGCAAATCAAATGCCCGAGTTTTGAAAGGCGCGTGCAATAGCTGTGGTGGTGATGGGAAGATGTGTGTGGTCTCGTTGTGACCGCCAAACCCCGCCGTTTTCAGTATCAGCCATGCCTTGGTCGGGTGAATATCGTGGCTTTGCAGTGCGCACGTATTTCTATTATATTATTTTCATATTATACTTTCTTGCCTGTGACCATGGGTTCTACAAAATGGTGGCGAGGCACAGTGGGTAGAAGGGAGTGGTTGTCGTCAAGGGTAGAGCTGACCCCGGGGCCTCAGAGGTCAACCTATAGGCTTACGTCAGCGTCCCCTCGTCCTGTGACTCACTCTTGCTTTGGTTTCACATGGAGCCAATTTCTTGCTTGTAGGCCGAGTTCTTACTGTAGCCGCACCGGCTGGGCATCAAATGGCTCTCAGGTGATCTGTTTTACTGATCACACCCATCATCGTAGGGTCGAGGAAAGGCAGTTCTCCCTGACACGTTTATTGATGAGGTAGGCATGACCGTAAGAACTGCGAACAAGTTCTCGGTCTCAATTTCTTACAAAATAACATTATACACTGATATTAAACACTTTCAACATATTACAATATTCATTAACAATACATGCAATTGACTTGGCACTATGACAATCAGTTTTTACTACAAAATTAAAGTATTTACCTCGGTCACCATCCTGCCCGTCTTTGTCTGAGCGCGACTTGGCCGTGAGTGATGCCCGCAGGCGACTAGCAGGTTAACCCCACACTACCAACAAGTGAGCATCGGCTTCGGTGCTTAATATAGCATTAAATACTGATACTTACACATATTACACGTTTTCATGCAAATAGAAAACTATTGAACATTTCACTTATATATGCCGAGGAATAATGACATGAGGTACATACAGTAACAATATTATCAATGTTAATTGCCCCTGCAAATCTAATATATTTGTTTAATTGATGTGATAAGTCATCACTTATTTTTTTTCCATTATTCGGAGACTAAAAGCTGAAGGAGCTTTGGGTCAACAGAGTTGGGCAGGCGAAGACAACTGTATGGGATCAATCAGCATTAGCAACATAACAGTTCCACTTAAACATGAGTTTCTCCAAAGAGGAATGAAAGGTGAGTGATATATATAGAGGAAGTATTCTTGAAGGCACACAGTCCTTATACAATTAGATATGTAAGTATGTATACCACGTCTATGGCTTCCTTTGTACAAATGTCTGGTTAACAGACTTTTATATAGATTATTGTCTTATTGAATATTGGAAATTTAACTTTATACCAATTCTGGATAAATGGAATACATACCCCCTATTTCAGGTGATGACTTGTATCATCTAATGGTCTTGGTGAAGCATAGGGAGCAAGTGATTTCCTCTCAGCTGATGACAACACCAGAATGTGTAGTGGAAGGAGCAGTTACTTTCCCAAACCTCATGGCTCTCCATCACCTTACCTCAGATTTTAACATCACTCTCGAAGTATAATGCTCTCTGCACTCAGGAGCCTCGCCAGATGAATATGAAGAAGGTGCATCATTGTCTTTTCTAGTTTTATCAGAATCACTGTTGCTTCACATTTCTTGAGGAACAACCACCAGAAATATATCACAATTGCCCAGTTCTTTATAGGTAATAGATAATAAATTACTAAATAAAAATTTTTGTCTACAGGATGTCTATGTTTTTCTGTTCTATATTTGAGTGTGTAAAAGATTCTTTAACATTTACAGAAACAGAGTCGTATGAAGCTCACTCCCTTAAAGAAGCTGCACAAACATGAGTCTCGAACAGCCTCCCCGTCTGTCCAGTCTCCTGGGGGACCATTTGCTGTTCGCATGTCATCTTTTCAACTGGTTGGATTCACCCACCTAAACATTTGCACTCTTACCAGGAATGCTTGGACTCTTGAAAAGGTGGATATGAATATGAAAGTCTCTCTCTCTCTCTCTCTCTCTCTCTCTCTCTCTCTATGTTCTTGCACACATTCTGTTTTTGCTCATGAATGCAGTATCATGACCAGTAAGGCATATTAATTCATTATGAGTAGTGCCTTTGAAAAGTTTATATATAAATAGACTTCCCTTTATTTATGCATCAATTATGATTGAAGTTTTCTTCCTTGGCTCTGGATATAGACACACACATTACAACATAAATACAATCATTATGAACTCAACCTAAGCTTATGAAATTTCGTGATCTTGTATTGCAGGTACCATATTCTTCACCGTTAGATGGACACTTGCTGATGCATGTGAACTGTAGCTTTGAAGGAGGCATCACTGAGCGTGGCTTCCTCACTATATTTGAGGATGTGGGTGGTTATGGAGCATGGAACAGGCGATGGTGTGTATTGAGTGGAATGCACCTACGCTTCTGGAGGTATCCTGATGATGAAATCAGGAAGGTGGGTCCTTGAGCAGTCATCTGTAATAAGTAACAGAGATCTGTATTTCATCTGTTTCTACATGAACCATCACTGCCCCTTTATTTTAATAGAACAATATATTAATACTTAGTAATCTTCAGGAGGCATCAGGAAAACTGGACCTCCGTTCCTGCACGACACGACATGTTGAACTGGTGTCACGTGATGTCTGTGCCCGACAACACACTTTTCAACTCACCCTTCTACGACCTGCACATCCAGGAGATGCAACAAACTTAGTGCAGGAAGTGAAAGGATCTTCAGTTGTAACAAAGTACGTATATATACTTGGTCGACATCATTCCTCAGGCCAAATTATTTTACCTGCTCATCTGTATCCAGTGCTTGTTCTAAGAACTCCCTCAAAGGGATGGCCACAGTGGAAGAGTATTTGTATCACCCATTACTGTTATCTCTTCTTTTCAGAACTCTATGCATTCATCTAAGTCACTAAAATTTCACAATCTCATTCTTCCCATATGAAGCCTCTTCCTAAAAATTTGGCAAAGGGAATAGCCATGGCAGGGTTCCACAGTGGCAGCCAATTCCTGTGTTTCCCTGAGCATTGTACTGTAGTAACATCTTGAAATCCATATTTACCAAGTACACAAGGTGTACTTGGTAAATATGAACTGTGTACACAGAGGTATGAAAGAGAAAAGAAGGAAAAGAAGTGTGTGGATAAAATGGTGGAGATAATACACGATCAGTTGCTGACAAAAGAGATTGAACAAATTCAAAGATTAGGCAGAGATGTTGAGGGTGGAGAGCATCCCATTAAAATCAAGTTTAGGTCACAAGCAGTAGCTGAAGAAATAATAGGCAAAGCTTGGAAATTGGCCAGAGTTGAAGAGTACAAACAACTGTGGATAAAAAAAGATAGGACCAGAGAAGAGAGAGCCACAATAAATAAACTAAGAAGAGAAGCAAATGGAAAAAAAAAAGAAAGAAAGAAAGAAAGATCAGAGGTGGAGAACAGGAGGTTCTGTTGGAGGATCATAGACATGAGGCTGAGAAAGTGGTACAGGAGAGAGAACAATGCAGAGGGGGGGGGGGGATTAAAAGTAGCGTATACAAACATAAATGGTTTTGATGTCAGCATCGTATGTCTTATTAACATTCAACCATTACTTCTTTATATTAGTATCATTCAAGTTGTGCTTTGCACATTACATTACCATACTTGATAATTTCAGGATGCTGTTGTCTGCAGACAGCAAGGAGGAGCAAATGGTGTGGTGCAACAAACTCAACAAGGCACTGGCTAATATACGAGCCTGGGACCCTGATGCAATGCAGCCCTAGGACTACCAAGTCTAAATAGACATGGTACATATTTTACCCTTATAATATTTGTACATATATGTATTACTTGCACAAATAACTATTATGGCTTGGTTAACCTGAACTCACAATTAATATGCTTAACTTTACATAACCTCTTTATTGTTGTATAAAATATAACTATATATCTATATATAATCATAACTTGATACTGATACATGTCAGAGAAGTATTTTATATAACGCATAATTGTTGATATATTATGACAAACAAGAATTAGAATTAAGGCCATCAAGATGCCTGTTATTATGGTAAGGAGTGAGGTGCCATGTACATATAAAGGATTAACTATTATAGTTATTAAGGTACTAAGGTGTTTTTAAGAATACACAAGACCAGCTTCATTATCATTCCCTGAATGATAGTATTGTTCTTGCCATTCTGTATTTACAATAGCTTTTCTATCATTGACCATCTAATATACATACTTATACTAAGGCTGTCTCCCCAAAAAAGAGGGATAACCAAGACAAAGCACACAAGCTTCACATCCACACTCCATACCACTCTCTTAACCCCTTGGCCCCCAAAAGAGAAAGTATTCCTGTCTTCACTTTATGGGGATCAGCTGCACCATGTATCATAACAATAAATAACTCATTTCTGTGTTACACAAAAAAAAAAATATTCCCCTTTTCTCATTTCTCTTTTACCATGTTTGGAAATGTGAATGCTACCAAAATGTCACTCATTCTCGTGATTCTGTAGCCTAATGTGTTATATAGTGGGAATACAACTTCAAGTCCTTTATAGTTTCACCTGTTGCAATGGAAATGTAGTGAGGATTATATTTATACTTGATTTTATTATTGTGAATATTCCCTATTTTGTATTGGTCTTCCTGAATCTGTCTTACTCAATAAATACTAGAATTTTTGTATGCCTATGAAGCTTGATAAAGATACAGGTTTATTCATAATGAGATCCCAAAATGGCATGAGAAGGATCCACCAAGCCAGAGGAGATCAAAATCAAGAAGCTTAATGAATGCATAGAAGAAAGACATGGATGATGGGTGTAAGACAGAATAAGATGGAGATGGGTGATTTGCCATGATGATCCCAATGGGAACGGTCAAAAATCAAATTTAAATGCAGGGAAGGAGTGCTTGCTCCAGTTGATGTAGGAAATAGTGCATTAATTTAAACAAGTATGTGTATATATATATATATATATATATATATATATATATATATATATATATATATATATATATATATATATATATATATATATATATATGCAGTGGAACCTCAGCTTTTTAACTTAATTTGTTCCTGAATGCCATTTAAAACCTGAAATGTTCAAAACCTGAAACTTTTTCGCCATGGGAATCAAAGTAAAATAGATTAATCTGTTCCCAGATGGCAGTCTATCCTGACTTAGGGACTTATGACAGATGCTCTCATAACCTGGCTGTTTCACATCTCCAGATCAGAAATTATTTATCTAGAAAGAATGTATGGAATGAACTTAGTGACACAGAACTCATCAGAAGATACTGTTTAGACTGCAGGTATTCTCTTTGTCACTGATCTAGTGAAGAAAGCCTTACAGAGGGACACAGGATCAACCCACTTACTGCCGTTATGAAAATGATCATAACACTTAGACATCTTGCTGCTGGGAAAAGCTAATGGGAAAAAAAATACAGTTGTGCAGTAGTGATGGTGTTGAAGATAATAGAGAGCCACAGGTGACTTGGAATTACTCCTGAGCTCCAAAAACTGTTTGTTTATATTGAGGCTTTTGAACATGATCACATTTACCTTATTTCAAAGATTGAATTACTGTCTTAATGCTCTGTCTCATCTCCAAATATAAAAAAATGAAGTAAATATTTATGGAAACTATAAATTAGTAATAAACGACAGCTTTTACTATGTCTTTATATTTGAAATCTAGTAACTTTGTTCTAAAACCAAATTATGGTACTGCAACCAAAGCAATAACAAATTCAAAATTTTATTAAAAAAAGAGGTGTTTGGTAACTGAGGTTCCACTGTGTGTGTGTGTGTGTGTGTGTGTGTGTATATATATATATATATATATATATATATATATATATATATATATATATATATATATATATATATATATATATATATATATATATATATATATATATATATATATATATATATATATATATATATATATATATATATATTGTCCTCATTAGGAATAATAGACCATGAACATTATTGGGCAAGAGAATTTTGAACAGTAAGGTTAATAATCAGGTTAGATTAATGTTACTGAGCCAGCCATTAATGTTATTGGCCTATTATCCCTATTGAGCATTATATATATATATATATATATATATATATATATATATATATATATATATATATATATATATATATATATATATATATATATATATATATATATATATATATATATATATATATATATATATATATATGTAATGAGTGCAAAACTAGGGCACAGTTAACCTACCTTAATTAGGCTCACCAAGCACTCACCACAAGAACCCACTTATTAATTTAAACCTCCTGCTTAGGTTCACAGAAACCTGGGCCACAATTTAAAAATTTAATGATTGAATACATAATAAAGAAAACACAAATAAAATATGAGTGCTTAACACTCTTAGAGGCCACACTGCTGGCACTCCAAAATACCTGATCCCATGAGAAAATGGGTAAATCCACATACAAATAAACAGGAGAAATAAACACTTCACGCACCAACACAAGAAATGTTATATGCCACTGACAGTCCCATCCTAACCAGTACCCCCAGGACCCTCACACCCTATAGGCCCAACCGCACACCGACCCAACGCGCTGAAGGTACGCCACTACCACTACCCTGAAGTACTGCAGCTCTTCCTCCATGCACGGCGGTACTAACACCATAGCAGCCAGGGACAGCAAGTTCCTCACTGCAGCCTCCTAGTTCACAGTATCTGCTACGGTGCCACCTCACTGACGTCCCACAGCACACTGCCAAGACCAAACTCCTGCCAACCAAGCGTACAAATCACCACCCTATCTCCCAATAATGTCCCCCAATGTACACTGTTTCACCATGAAAGAATACAACAAATCCCAATAACATACCTGCAAATCAAATGGCAAATCCACCACTACTCTGCACCCTGTCTCTCTCTCGCTCGCCTCTCCCGCCAAAATTCCCACAACAACAAACCTCCAGGGCCTTAAGACTCGTTTTGGCGGGACTCGCTGACTAGTCTGTGAGCCTCTCGCAGGCGCGCCCACTTCAACTTCTTACATATATATATATATATATATATATATATATATATATATATATATATATATATATATATATATATATATATATATATATATATATATATATATATATATATATATATTATTGTTGCCTGCAACAATGTTAGTCTATGTAGAAAGGAAAATGAAAGAAGTGAGAGTACAGAGCAGGGAAAAATGAGAGAGAGAGAGAGAGAGAGAGAGAGAGAGAGAGAGAGAGAGAGAGAGAGAGAGAGAGAGAGAGAGAGAGAGAGAGACGGGCTGGTGTAAGCATATGTAACCTTGTTCAAGTCATTGGGCGGACTGTTGATTCCTTATGTATTTGTTAGTGTAATTACACTGTTGGGGTGAACTGCTTGTGGGCTAGTCCAGCTGTAAAGCAGGAGCTTTGGCGCCGATGGGAGTGAGGTCAGCCATGAAGGTGAGGACATTCCTGGAGCAAGGGGACGAGCTGAGTTCCCACCTGAGACCCACTGGAACACCTGCCCTCACCTCTACCTGAGCAGCCACTCCGCTCATTGCCTTTGCTATTACGCCAGCTGTAGACGTGCTGCATTCGTATTATTTGTTTTAATTAAAGAGGAAAAGCTGACAAGACTTCTTTCTTTACTGCCACAAGCTATCAAGGCAGTATGGAGGGCAAGTTCAACCTGAAGCTGATTTCGAAGTACGACGGTAGGTTAGGTTAGGTTGCGGCAAGCTAGCTGGCCACTACCCTGTGTGCGGCTGGTTGCGGGTGGCAAATGGCCTTCATCAAGCTAAGAGCCAACGACGTCACAGAAAAATGGGACGATATTATCATCTGAGAAATAAGGACACTCCTCGAAGAAGTCAAAGAAATCAGGAAAAGTGATTCCGTACGAGGACGATGGAGCGTCAGCAGCGACGAGGCCAGGGTTTGGGTGGATGCCAGCTCTATAGCACTTGGCGTGGGTATAGAGATAAACAGGAGCATTGTTGAGAATGCCAGCTGGTTGCATAAGGATAAATCGAGCCATATCAATATGGTGGAGTTAGATGCTGTCATTAAAGGGCTGAATCTCGTACCGGCTTGGAGGATCAAGAAGGTGAAAGTGCTCACAGGCTCGTCAGCGGTACAAAGCTGGATCTTTGATGGCATCTCGGGAAGGAGTAGACTTGAGGCCAAAGCGGCAAGCGAGATGCTCATTTGAAGAACAATTGGGATAGTGCTGTTGCTGATCGAGGAGTGCGGCCTTCAGTTGTCTGTTACCCTTGTACCTCCATCAACAACAAGGCAGACAGTCTGACGTATGTGCCACAGCGTTGGCTGAAAGCTTCCACTGGCAATCCCACACAAGGTGGCCCAGACAAGGCACCACACAGTCTTCAGCCTCTCTCTCTCATCGCCGCAGTGTTGCATCTCTCGCTATCTTTTACCGGGTCACTTTAACTGTTCTTCTGGTCTTGGTAACTACATGCCTCCCCCGCTCCTATGGCCTCGCTGCACAAGATTTTCTACCTTCTCTCACACCTATTCTGTCAAAGAGTTAACCAGTAATCGTTCATCCATTTTTCTGGTGAACTCTGGAACTCCCTGCCTGCTTCTGTATTTCCTCCTTCCTTCATTCACTCTCCTAGCTCCGTCTGCCCCGGTGGAAAGATCGTCTCGTGCACCACAGCACTACACCTCAGCCTCAGTACAGGCGGCCACACACACCCACAGCAAGGCCCCACAGTATACCGATAAAAAAGTAGTACTAAAAGAATGAGGTAATGCTACAATTAAGAATATTATGTAAACACGAAATAAGGAGCTGTACTCACTCTAAGACTGGTGTGACAGCAGGTGTGGGGCGAGTTACCTGTATGGAGAGAGAGAGAGAGAGAGAGAGAGAGAGAGAGAGAGAGAGAGAGAGAGAGAGAGAGAGAGAGAGAGAGAGAGAGAGAGAGAGAGAGAGAGAGAGAGGTTATTAGAATTATGAATGGCACACACACACACACACACACACACACTAAACCACATCAAACGTTTTACATAATTATTTATTGGTAGACTATGTGATAGATTATGTGACAGATGGCGAGGACAAGGAGGGAGAGAAGAAAAAGTGAAAAAGAAAAGATGAATGAAAAAATCAACCTTTTTATTCATTTTCTTACAGGCAGATAGACAGAGATACAATAACAGACATTCATACACACAGACTGAGTGACAAAGATACAGGGTGATACAGATATTGAGATATGGATATACAGATGCACACACGCAATAACTACTACTACTTTTATTACTACTACTACTACTACTACTACTACTACTACTACTACTACTACTATTACTACTACTACTACTACTATTACCTTAACCATTGCAACTCTAACTGAAAGAGAAATGTAGATAAATAAATAAAGGAAAATCTTTTTTTTTTTCATTTACCTGAACTTTTTTCATCCATTGTTGCTTCGAAGCGAAAAAAAAAGTTACATGTTCCTTCAGATTTTCAAAAGTTTGTGAAGATTATTTATTGTTCGGAATTGTGTGTACCTAACCTAAGTCACCTGTGTGTGTGTGTGTGTGTGTGTGTGTGTGTGTGTGTGTGTGAGTGCGGTATTCAGGAGTCAAGCAAAATAAGAGTTTATGAAAATGTTTCAGGAATGAGATACACAACTTCTTACTCAGGTGAATATAAATGTGTTGGAAATGCAAGATATTCAAAATACCGCTGCTTCTCGCTTCTCAAAAACAGTAAAAAAGAAATAGAGACGGCTTTAGTGAATAGATTTCTCTTCATTCGTTTAAATTTATGAGGAAGAAAAGTCAGAGAGAGAGAGAGAGAGAGAGAGAGACGAAAGAGACATGTAAGCAGAAACGCAAATACAGAAAGATAAAAAAAAAAAAAATAGACAGACAGACAGACAGACATACAGATAAATATACATACACAGAAAGACAAACAAACAAACATACATACATACAGACAGACAGCCCAACACCATTCATCACCCCCGTCACTATCAGGCATCTCATCACCACACTCCTAGTAGTGAAGGAAGGAATGGAGGAAGGAACAGAAACGAGTGAAGTTTTCATTCCCGTTCTATCTGTAAAGGTAAAAAAATGAAGTAGTTAATAAATAAGAACACCCTGTACTTTACGAAAAAAAATAGTGAAGTTATACCAAGAAGAGAATTACGAATATGTATGAGGGAAAAGTTATGTGTATGGGGATAGGTAGTTATGTAGTGAAGTTATACGGTATAAAAAGTTATTTGAGGTTACACTGACTCAAAAAAGTTACACATAAGCTACTATTTGTGTGGATACGGAAAAGTAATTGATATTGCGGTAGTAATGATACACAGGAAAAAAAAAAAACAGAAATATGAATAGCAAAAAGAACCGAAAGAAATAATAACAAAGGAAAAAAAAGAATGATAAATGAAGCAACACAGGGAGCACAAAGGAACACAAAGGAGCACAAGATATAGAAGAAAAGCTTTATATCTTTAAAGTTTGGACAGTAGGCTTCCTCAGAGCACGTTAAGTTACCATATGAGGAAAAAAAGTTGATATATTAGGCATGAAAACCAAATTCTCTAGTAATATAAAACGAAAAAAAGAATAAAATGAAATAAAAATGCATCAAAATTATATATAACAGAAGAAACACGCAAATAACGAAGTACGAAAAATAGAAAAGCACAAAATGATATGACGTGAAAAGGAAAGAAAAGAAAATACGGAGATAATTAAGAACATGAGGAAATTACACAGGAAAAAAAAAGAAATACAACTGAATACAAACACGTAGAAATAATACAATAATACAACCAAATATACACCGGTAATGCTGTATGAAAATAGAATAACAGCCGCTACAAAAGAGAATACTGAAAAATACGCGGGTAACAGGAAAGGAAAGGAGAATAGTGTAGTGAAGTTACATAATACAGAGATACAAAAGCGAAGTAAAGTCTTTGTACGTATAAGGAAAAGTCGGTTACGTAAAATTTAACGCATGATGAAAGCAAAACAAAATTGATGAATAAGAATAAAGAGAAAATAAATAAATGAACAAATAACCAAATAAATAAATAAAAATTAAGTGAAAAAAGCATAAAAGTGAGAAAATATAAACTCTCTCTCTCTCTCTCTCTCTCTCTCTCTCTCTCTCTCTCTCTCTCTCTCTCTCTCTAAGCTCATTAGAAACCTTTTATCATCATACATTTGGCATATACTTACACCTCTTCCACCTCCTCCTCCTCTTCTTCTTCTTCCTCCTCCTCCTCCTCCTCCTCCTCTTCCTCCTCTTCCTAAGCTACTTGTAAAAACAGGCATTTCTTTTAAATGACTGCCATGCTCTCTCTCTCTCTCTCTCTCTCTCTCTCTCTCTCTCTCTCTCTCTCTCTCTCTCTCTCTCTCTCTCTCTCTCTCTCTCTCTCACACACAGACACACACACACATCGTTTATTGCTTTAGAGAGAGAGAGAGAGAGAGAGAGAGAGAGAGAGAGAGAGAGAGAGAGAGAACAAAACAAACACGAACAATCAAACAAACAAACAAACAAACAAACAAACAGAACAGACAACAGACCAAAACAAAGCAAGCAAACACGTAACAAAAATAAAATAAAAAAGAAACAAAAACAAAAACAAAAACATTTTTATCAGCTAGCAGCAACGCGGCCTAATATTTACGTCTTGGCAACGTCACAGTGTTGCCGTCAAAAGGTCAATATTTTTTTCTCGCTTGCTATCTCCCAGCCAGCTGATTAACTTAAAACTTCTTTCTTTCCCTGTTTCCCTCCATTTCCTCCCCTCCCTCTGTCCGTGACCCCATCTGCCGTGTCGCCCGTGTCAGTGTCTCGCCTCCCCGCCTCGCTAAAAAAAACGCCTAAAGGAGAACACACACACACACACATTTTGACTCACCCAGCTAACATACAATAATACTTTTCCCTCACTACGATTTTACATCCATTTAATATGATTCACCCTGTAACCTCACCCTCTCTCTCTCTCTCTCTCTCTCTCTCTCTCTCTCTCTCTCTCTCTCTCTCTCTCTCTCTCTCTCTCTCTCTCTCTCTCTCTCTCTCTCTCTCTCTCTCTGGAAGGCAAAAAAAAAGAACATGAGGAGGAAAAGGGGGAAGATGAGAAAGGTAGGAGGAGGAGAAGGAGGAGGAGGAGGAGGAGGAGGATATTTAGAAAGGTGGAAATAAAACGTGAGACTGCAAGAGATTGAGAAAATGCAACGAAGGAAGGAAGGAAGGAAGGAAGAATGAGAGAAAGAGGAAAAAATGCCAAACGAAACAAGGACATGAGAGAGAGAGAGAGAGAGAGAGAGAGAGAGAGAGAGAGAGAGAGAGAGAGAGAGAGAGAGAGAGAACGTAACACCGAATGGGCCCCCGTCAGGTGACAGAGAGACACAGCAACACACTTACCTTTATGCTGACTGCCAGTGGGTCGTCAGCAGTCAGTCAGCAGCTGCCTTGGCCCTCACTATTACGCCTCCTGTTGATGGTAAGTGACTGACTGACTGACTGACTGGGTGAAAACAGGCATTTCTTTTAAATGACTGCCATGCTCTCTCTCTCTCTCTCTCTCTCTCTCTCTCTCTCTCTCTCTCTCTCTCTCTCTCTCTCTCTCTCTCTCTCTCTCTCTCCTGAGCACCATTTTCTTCATTTCCTTCTTTCCTCCATTCTTTCGCTCCTTCCCACTTCCTCTCTACCTTTGTCCCAGAACAGAAGAGGGTAAGGTAACAATAAACGTTTCATAAAAAGTCAATAAATACTATTTTTCTTCGTCTATAGATTCCTTTGTTATAACTTCAGTAATTTTGAGGGAAGTATGACAACACACACACACACACACACACACACACACACACACACACACACACACACACACAACAAAACAAAATTTAAAATGAAATAAATAAAATAAAATAAACTTTAAAAATAAGTACAAAAATTAAATGAATAAATAAAATGACAATGATACTACTACTACTGCTACTACACCTACTACTACTACTACTACTACTACTACTATTACTACTGCTACTGCCACCTGCTCCGTTCAGGGACAAGCCTATTGAAGCGAGCAATGTTAGGCTCTTAATTAAAATGAACGACACGTGTGGAGTCTTTCAAACATTCCCGTGACTTCCAAAAATTTGGTTCTTGGAATGTTCAATTTTTTTTTTCACATGGAAAGCAATTACAAGAAAAAAACTAAGAATACAAAAATAATAGAATGAAGTTTGAATATTAATGTGTTAGAGTGTGGTGTCTTTCATCAGCGTCGTGTTTAGAATGTGGTTAGGTTAGGGTATTGGAATGTCAGTGTGTTAAAAGTGTCTTGAGAATGGGGTTCAGCTAGAATATAAGAGTGACAGAAGTGAAAAATGGTAAATTCTATCAATGTGATGCTTAGAATGTGGCTAGAATAGTAGATCACCTTACAATGTGGGTGTGTAATGTGGTGTGATTAGAACGTTATCATGTGTTGTGATGCGTTTACAAAGAAGGAATACAAAGACGTGTAGCCTAAGGAGCGTGCTATTTAGAATGTTTTTTTTTCTTTTTTCTTCTTTTTAAGTGTAAGAATGTAAAAAAAAAGTTGAAAAATTAGGTGTGAATAAATTGTTAGAATATCAGTGTGTGGCCAGCTCCATGAATGTGGTGTTTATAATGAACAACACGACGGCTCATTCACACGCAGGGACCAGATACATGCACGAAAAAGGAAAAGCAAGTTGATATCACAGTAATCTCTCTCTCTCTCTCTCTCTCTCTCTCTCTCTCTCTCTCTCTCTCTCTCTCTCTCTCTCTCTCTCTCTCTCTCTCTTTCTCTCTCTCATGTCACTCCATGGTTTCATCACACATACTACTACTACTATTACCATCACTACTAATATTATTTTTTTCTATCGTTTGTGTAAATAAAGGAAAGAAAATATGATAGAATAATAGAATAAGGTAGATATAAATAAAGAAGAACAAAGAAGAAAAAGAAGAAGAACAACAACAACAACAACAACAACAACAACAACAACAGCAACAACAACAAAGAAAGAAAGAAAGAAAGAAAAGAAAGCATGAAAGAATGAAATAAGATAAATAAATAAAACGATACTTACATAATCTCCTTCTTCTCCTCCTCCTCCTCCTTCTCTTCCTCATTTCTTATCTATTAAATTTTAGCAACATTTTTTTTTTCCGTAATTTGTTGACAAGAGTGGCGTCTGACTCAATAACTCAGCACAACTTGTATTTCACATAACAATTCGTTTCAGAGAGAGAGAGAGAGAGAGAGAGAGAGAGAGAGAGAATTCCTATTCTAATCCTCTCTCTCTCTGTGTGTGTGTGTGTGTGTGTGTGTGTGTGTGTGTCCCAGCACATAATACACAGGGGCCTTGTGTCAAGAGGAATGGTGTAAGAAAATAAATAAACTTAATAGGAAAAATAAACGTGAGTTAGTTTGATCTGTTAAAGTGGAGCATTATGTCCCTCAGTCTGTCTATATGGCCCTATATTGACCCTACAGTTCATCCTTGTCAATTAATCTTAATTTAAAGTATATTTTGTCACGTCAAGCTGAACTCATGCAAGTACATGTGTAAGCCTCCAGTACCTGTTTGCTTTTTTTTTTTTTAATGCATGCAAGTGACAGTAGCCAAATGCAACTAAAATAATAAATAAATAAATAAATAAATAGATAAATAAATAAATGAAATAAAGACCCACTGAGGTGGTGGGCCCTAACCACAGATAAAAAATAAAAAAAATAATAGGAAATCTTTGAGGATAAGTGTGTTGAACCCTGCTAGTCAGCCTGCCAGTCAGTCTGAGGTGGAGTGTTTGAGGGGCCAGGCAGGGTCACTGTGCCTTGCTCCTATTGGTCTTGGGTGCGATGGCATCTCACCATAGCACAGACTAGCAATATCCCCTCACAATCCAGTGTGTGCCTTTTTACGAGTTCAGTGTCTTCATACACTAGGCCTATAAACCACTGACTTCCATCTCCTCTCTCCTTGTTGTGGTGCATCCATCTTGATTGTGAATACTTAAGTGTTAGAAGTGTTGTTGGCCACTAAGTGTACTTAGGCAAAGTGTTTTGGAAGGTAGGACTTAAGCATTCTGCCAATACTTAAGTGTAAGATTTGAAGATTTTGTCTGCTAAGTGTCCTTAACAATACTAAGTATTCTTTGTAGGTACAGCCCCTGGTCTCTACAATACTCAGCCCATAACACACACACACACTATTGCGTCCCCCTTCTCTTTCCACAGCCCACAGACCCACAGTGTGTTTGCTAACCATAGTTGCTCACCAAAGCCACTCAGATATAAAAAAAAAAACCTTGTGTCGCATTACACCTTGGTGACATCCTCACAAGGGAACACAACAAGACAAGATGCTCACACACAAACATCAATCACAGGCTGCTCTAATAATAAGTCAGTGTCAGCCATTTACTCAGTAATCACTGCCCAACATTACTGACAACCCTGTCAATGTGTCTATCACATCAACAAGAAGTGGCAGAGGTTTGTCTGTTCACCACTGTGTCTTGGAGCTACGCTGTCTCTGTCAGTATTTTCAGTATTTTGACCTGCAGTACAGGTATTAAGTATTGCAACTACATTATCACTCTGAGAACCAGTATCTTCATTTTTTAACTATTTTACTGTGCAGGAATTAAAGTCAAAAGCAAAATTAAAACTTGATAAGACACCACAGCATCTCATACTCAGTTTGAACAAGGTCGGCTCCTCACCATATCAATGAAACACTTCTGGACTATGAGGCCTATGACTTATGCAGTGTGGCTGTTGGTTATCAATGATACAACACATCATCATCATCATCATCATCATCATCATCATCTGTGTGGAACAGTGTTGAGGCATTGCTTTCTTAACATCAGTGGTTACATTTGTATCAATATACCAAGCCAGCAATCTCACACACTGCTTAAAATTAAATCACTTAATTAATTTAATTAATTTTAATCATTTAATTAATTTAATTAATTTCACTGCTGATCCCTTTATTAGTAAACCACGATTTGAAATAGTATATTTGGCACAGAAATAAACTCTGTCTATAAGTTAGCAGGCTGAGGTTACTTTCATAATACCCGGAAAAAAAAAAAAAGATACATTTACCAACAAGTATATATGCGAAAAAAAAAAAAAAAAAAAAAAAAAAAAATAATAATAATAATAATAATAATAATAATAATAATAATAATAATAATAATACGAACTGAGCTCAAACCGCAATAGAAATACTGACCGAGCTTAAATTTCACTTTAAATGAAACGCAAAGACACCAAGATACTAAACGCGAGACAGAAGTCACCTGAATGTGAGGCAGCAATAAATCCTGAACAGTCAGTCTCCTGAGGACAAGTGAGAGCGAGACATTCCAAGTTCAACCAAACCCCCAATTTATCAGGCGCTAACTCCTGTGTCAGCTGAGTGGAAGGCGCCGAGGGATGCGTGGGTGCATGAGGAGTATTCCTTACGAGGCGAGGTTGAAGCTGTTAAATTTACATTCTTTAGAGAGACGTAGGTTAAGAGGGGACCTAGTAGAAGTCTTTAAGTGGTATAAGGGTTATAACAAGGGAGATGTAAGCAAAATTCTTAGGATCAGCAACCAGGGTAGAACAAGAAATAACGGGTTCAAGCTTGAAAAATTTAGGTTTAGGAAGGAGATAGGAAAAAATTGGTTCTCAAATAGAGTGGTAGATGAGTGGAACGGACTTAGTAATCATGTAGTTAGTGCTAGGACACTAGAGAGCTTTAAGAGAAGATTAGACAAGTTTATGGATGGGGATAACAGATGGAAATAGGTAGGTGTGTTTCATACAGGGACTGCCACGTGTAAGCCTGGTCGCTTCTTGCAGCTTCCCTTATTTTTTATGTTCTTATGTTCTTATGTACTGGGTTTCTGTAAACAGGGAAAACTTAGTGAAGTAGTCAGTTAATCTAACAGCGAAAACCTTTTCGATGATTTTGCTGAAGCTGGGAAGAATAGAAACAGGCCTATGGTTATTGTGCTTACATTTATTACCTTTCTTAAATATTGGGGTAATTTATGCAATCTGTAATTGCTTAGGAAAGTATCCTTCCTTCAAAAATCTATTGATAATAAACTTTAGAGAAGGAGAAATATCATCGCTGCATTCTTTTATTACCTTCATGTTGATGTCATCATATCCAGGTGAAGTAACTCTGAGACCAGTAATAATAGGCTTCATTTCTTTCTCTGTGGTTGGTCTTACAAAAAAAAAAAAAAAAAAGAAAAGAAAATGGCACAGAATCAGGGAGGAAAGAATTAAATGGCACAGTGGCAGGACCAATGTCTGCGGCTAATTTACTGGCAATATTACTGAAATAACTGTTAAACCCTTCAGCAATATCATTGTTGTTAGAGAAGATTTTGTCACCAAAATCCATTGAAGATGGCAATTTTGAGACATTGTTTGCCATTAAACGGTTGAGTATTTCCCAAGTTTTCTTTGTATTACCTCACTGTCCAGATCATTTTGATGTGTACCAGTTTTCTTCAGCCACTCTAATTTGTAAGCGCCATCCGACGCTTATTAATGTATTGTACTGGAGGTGACTGAAACGAGCTGTGCAGTACGCGCTCTTTGTATTGAGAAGCGGTCAAACCTGTGAATTAACATATTATCACTAATACTGAGAGTAACACAAAGGAGTATATAAATAGGTAAAAACAAGTATTGCAGTACATCAATGTCGTGACACTTCACTTCGTCAATTCCGTAACATATGTGAGTCAATACGAAGTTACCTACACTTTAGCGGGTTAGGTCAGTTGTACAGATGAACACCACCAGCACAAACACAGCAAGTCGCCCTCTCGTCTGCGTGATCTGATGTACGTCATTATGTTACGTTAAGTGTATTAATTTTATACTAACACACATCGCTAAATCCTCACAATTACGTAACTCACAATTACCTAAGTATCTAATTACTATACATAGTTACATTAATTATGTTGACACACATCATTAAATCCTCATGGTACATAAGTATCTATTATCTAATACTATGATGAATACATACACAGTGCAGGGAACAGGCGTCCTCTTGGTTGTATGCAAGGGATTACACTTGGGGATTTACCGGGATGAGAAGGTTGTATGCAAGGGATTACACTTGGGGATATACCGGGATGAGAGCTCGGGGATTTACTGGGATTAACTCTTCGCGCCTCCCGAGACACGTCTGACGTGTAGGCGTGACTGTCATGAAGTGGCTTTGGAGACGCTGGTGGGCCCCTATGGCGTATGATGTTCATTATGCTGTGGTACGTTATCAACACTCACGTCACAACAACCGCGCCGAAATAACTGAGAGGGCAAGTTCAACGCGTCCCCTTGGCCCTACGTTCCCCTCTCACTTGTCGTGCCGGCGCGCAGGCGCGCCATACACTGCTAATGTATAACAACAAGGTGCTACAAATAATATAACGCTAACAAAAATAAAACATAAAATGTCACATTACAATGTACGTATGTGCATATCTTTAGCCGTCGTGTAAGTTGTACATAAACGGCGGCTACATAATTATTGATGTCAGCTTGTTTCTCTACCTTTTAAATGTTGCTTCATACGTTAATGGACATTTTGCATATAATTTTTGCAGCTTGTTGCGGTGTTTTATAGATTTTATTATTCCTGCTGCTATGTAAGGTTTTCCAAGATGTTCTCTTTAATTTTGATTTTTTTTTTAAAGTGAAGTTTTTATTATACAAAATGTTAAATTTATTCATATATAAATTGAAAATCTTTTCAACTTCTTCAATATTAAGAAAATCTGAGTTCCAATTAAAATTTCTTAAGTCTTCTGTAAAAGCCCTGATATTGTCACTATTGTACATCCTTCTACTTATGTCAACATATGAAGTGTTACTCTGAACATTTAAAGAGAACCAACTTAACACAGGAAAATGGTCACTTATTGTTTTGTACAATATACCGCTTTTGATATAATTTTGCATGTCATTTGTCCAGATGTGACCTATTAAAGTGACAGACCTGTCAGTCACTCTAGTTGGTTTTATAATTATTTGAGAAAAGCTGTAACATTGAAACATGTTAATGTATGTTGTGGCATTTTCATTGATATGTAACAAATTGACATTATAATCCCCTATTACATAATATTTCATCTTTAAATTCGATAAAACTTGTAAAATTTCTTCCATAGACTCAAGAAAATCAGTGAATGTTGAGTTGGGAGTCTATATACCATACCAATTATAAATTTAATTGTTTTTAAGACTTTTATGAATAATGCCTCAATATGTGGTGATTGCAAACAAGCATCATCAGTAATCACACCTTGAAATTTACTAAGAATGTAGCTAGCTAGGCCACCACTAAGGGTAGACTTATTTTGAAAGTATGGCATGTCATGATCTAATTGATACAAATTACAAATAGTGTCATTAAGGCGAGTTTCACATAAGCCAAGGACATCGAAAGTGACACTGGATGGACTTCAACACTGGTCGTATAGGGAGTCCAGGTGTTGAGGTACACTACTGATACTGTAGGAAAATATTTTTAAGCTATTAGTAGGAAACGACTGACTGTGTAACTCATTACAAAAAATATAATCGCATACGGGATCACATATTTTAGATTCACTTAGGTGATCTACACTATGACTAGGATGATCTGCTTCATTAAAATTGTTAAAGTTTAATGTATTAAGAACATTTAAAGAATAAATTTGAGTATGGATTGCATTAATAAGCTCTACATCATTACTATTGTGAAAAGGAAAATGTTCATTTGCCATGATAGAAAATGAGAAAGCATTAATTCCTGTCACAATTGTATGGTAAAATATGACATTTATTTCTTAACGGTTTTCTTACGTTGAGGCGAGGCACCGCGTGCAGAGGGAGACTGCGCGCGGTAGTATCAGGGCGCGGTGAATTGAGAGAAGGCAATCCCTCAGCTCTCTCACCAGACCAGGCTCCCGCCACTTCCACGCCAACAACATCGCCAACAGCAGCAGGCCTGGATTCCACCCTGACTCCACCACCGGTGGCCGCCTCTCCCACAGCATCCCCCGCCGGCTGCTGTCCTCGCCTACCAGCAGCAGCAACAAAAGCGCCGTCGTCGTTGTATCTCCCCCTCACGATCAGCTTGGTATGCAGGAAGAAGGCGATCTTTCCTTGGGCTTTTGCTTGTTTCAGGAGCGGCATCTGAGCGTTCTTAGCAGCTTGTGAAGCTGGACATAGGTCATCATTTAAGAAAATGTTTGTCCCCTTCAGCTTATTCGCATTTCTCACCACGGCCTCTCTGTCACAAAATCGAAAGAATCGTACCACGATAGTGCGAGGCTTGTCTTCCCGGTGAGGACCAACCCTGTAGGCTCGCACAAGCACGAGTCCTGGTAGTTGCATCTTGTCCTGAAGCCTAAAAGCTACCAAGGCCGCCGTCTGCTCCCACATCTCGTTGCCATCTCGCTCCTCAAATCCACTAATCCTGATGTTTCTTCCTTCTACTGTAATCGTCTTGATAGTTCATTCTTTCTTCTAGTTCCTTAGTTTTCTTACCTGACAACTCAACTTGCTCGGTTAATTTGTCAAGTTTTATATTGGCACCTTTCTTTTCCTCATGATCCTTGTTCTGAGCTTTGAGGTCATCTACTTCCCGTTGAGTGAATTCAAGGCTGGTTGCAAGATCCGAAACTTTGCCCTCTAAATATTTAATATGGTCGTTCATCTGCTTTACCACCATCTCCATTGCAGTCTTGTATGCTCGTTCTTGTGACTCGAGCATAGTTTTCAACAGCGAGGCATCCATGTTGATAATTAGGCCAAGCTGGCAACTCGACCTATGACGTAGTCTTGTGACGTCACTGGAACCTTAGTGCGCATGCGTAGAAACTAGGCACTCAGACGAGGTAGGGTTAGGAGAGAGAGAGAGACACACACGGATGAGTTTCGTTGTACTAATACAAGATGTGGAAGTTGACAACATTTTTGGAAGAGATAAATGTCAAGGTGTTAAGGACAGCGTGCCGCAAAGACCAACAAGTGTGGGCTGAAAGGATAGATATTAGTCAGAAACTGTTATAAATTATCATCAATATACGGAATGTTACATACGCATTAGTATCACCAATATACCAACATTTTTGCTATTACAAAAAAAAAAAAAAGATAAAATAAAGTAAATAAATAAATAAAATAAATAAATAAATAAATAAATCCCTCTATGTTAATATGCATAAACTTCAATGTATGAAACATAAATCAAATGAAGTACTATAAATACAAAGAAAAATCAGCTACAACTACTATGAAGGTACATAAACGAAAAAAAAAGTCTATTAGGAAACGTTTTGGAATTTTGTGAATATTTTCAAAGGCTGCAAAGATTATTAGTCTGGTTGTTACGATTATTTTTCTAGTAATGGTGCAGAATACTTGTAAAAAAAAAAAAAAACAATAAGAATCATGACATTCAACCACTCCAATAACTTCCAGTACAGGCATTTGCGTTTAAGACAGCAAAATGTTTGGTTGGAGGCAGGAGGAGGGTGAATGGCTGGGGTGACAGAGGCAAGTCTGGAATCGTGGCCTTGTTCAGCCCAACTCTCCTAAGAGGACACCTGTGGTTCCTGAGTGTTGCAAGTAATGGAGACAGAAAAGTGTACAGTAAACACAGTCATTCTCCAGCAGCCTCCACAGCCCAATGAGTCGCTGCTATCACACACACACGTTTGACTTTCCAGCACAAGGAGCGTCGTGAAGCAGCTTCCTCGCTTAGCTTCTGTTTGCTCGGAGATTCAGTGAACCAAGCCACCTCCTGTCTGGACAATAATTAACTGCAGGCGATAATATTTTTCTTCCCCTTCCCCTCCACCGTGG
>NC_087169.1:2984616-3004616 GCF_035594125.1 Scylla paramamosain
CAGAAATTGACACCCACTTGCCACAATATCAGTAAGTAAACAAGGTGTGTGTGTGTGTGTGTGTGTGTGTGTGTGTGTGTGTGTGTGTGTATTTACCTATGGTGTTTTTACTCCCAGAAGAACGTTTTGGCATTGGTTGAGCAGGGGAATTCCCCGTGAGTTGCATTGTCTCTACAGGACCAGTTATCAGTTTAACACTTTGGTGGAAAGGACAGGTGACTCCTCTCTCTCTCTCTCTCTCTCTCTCTCTCTCTCTCTCTCGTCTCTCCTCTCTCTCTCTCTCTCTCTCTCTCTCTCTCTCTCTCTCTCTCTCTCTCTCTCCTCTCTCTCTCTCTCTCTCTCTCTCTCTCTCTCTCTCCTCCTCTCTCTCTCTCTCTCTCTCTCTCTCTCTCTCTCTCTCTCTCTCTCAGTATTGTATGATACTGTGTGAATAATTTTTGTATAATTCATTTGTTCATGGTAATTGATTTGCGTAATCTCAATTTGGGGCAGAGCAGATTGGTGGTACTGTTGTCTCACTCACATGATTGGCTTTGGCTGTTGGAAGTATTGCTGTGGAGGATGCAATGACTGGACCTTTATAGGCCCTTCTCTTCTAAAAATACTTATTCTTATTGTAAATATGTTATTTCTCCCAGCTGTGAAGAACACATGGGAATTGCTTCCATCATGGGAGTGTCCCTCAAGAGTCTGAACCACCCTTCTCACTGACCTGAGTCACCTGATCCCATCAATAAGCATCCCGTGTGCTCCACCCAAATGATAACGCCGCAGAGCTATGTTGTCAAATGTTTTGATATTTATGTAAGACCCAGACTGTTTATTTTCTTAGAACCCAAACCAATCGTAGCACTGCTTGGTTTGATGAGCTAAATAATCCATACTCGATATTATAATTTCAACAAAAAGTAAAAAGAATTGATATATTTAAGAGAAATTGTGTGATGTGGCAGAGTAGCTAACAGATCTCAGCCAATGCCTAAACATTCTTCCGAGAATAAAAAGAGTATAGTTGTATTTACCTAGTTGTATTGTACAGGGAGCAAGCCAAAGCTCATTTTGTTCTGTCTCCATAACCATGTTTATCCAGCTTCTCTTTAAACCTATGTACATTGTTTGCCACAACTACCTCTTGCTGCAAATCATTCTGGATTTTAATAGTTCCATATGGGAAGTTGTATTACTTGATGTCGCTTGAACATCCACTCTTTATTTTTTTCCTATGCCCCCTCATGTCTCTCTCCTTCCTTCATCTGTGATAACAGGTCATTTCTGTCTATTCTTTATATATTGTTCACTAATTTGTACATTATTAGGTCTCCTCTTTCTCTTTCATGCAGTTTTTTTTTTTTTTTTTTTATGCAAGAGGGACACTGGCCAAGGGCAGCAAAAATCCAATAAAGAAAAAAGCCCACTGAGGTGCTGATCCCCAAACACTGTCCAAAGCAGTAGTCAGAAATTGAAGGATAAATGTCTTGAAACCTCCCTCTTGAAGGAATTAAAGTCATAGGAAGGTGGAAATACAGAAGCAGGCAGGGAGTTCCAGAGTTT
The DNA here is from genome assembly GCF_035594125.1 of Scylla paramamosain. NCBI lineage: Eukaryota > Metazoa > Arthropoda > Malacostraca > Decapoda > Portunidae > Scylla > Scylla paramamosain. The sequence goes on from NC_087169.1 coordinate 2,986,168, forward strand.
GCCAGAGAAAGGGATGAATGACTGAGAATGCTGGTTAACTCTTGTATTAGAGAGGTGGACACAATAGAGGTGAGAGAAAGAAGAAAGTCTTGTGCAGTGAGGCCACGGGAGGAGGGGAGGTATGCAGTTAGTAAGATCAGAAGAGCAGTTAGCATGAAAATAGTGGTAGAAGACAGCTAGAGATGCAACATTGTGGTGATGAGAGAGAGGCTGAAGATAGTCAGTTAGAGGAGAGGAGTTGATGAGACAAAAAGCTTTTAATTCCACCCTGTCTAGAAGAGCAGTATGAGTGGAACCGCCCCAGGCATGTGGAGCATACTCCACACATGGATGGATAAGGCCCTTGTACAGAGTTAGCAGCTGGGGGATGGTGAGAAAAACTGGAAGAAATGTTTCAGAATGCCTAACTTCGTAGAAGCTGTTTTAGCAAATGAGATGAGATGTGAAGTTTCCAGTTTAGATTATATTGGGGTTTAGTAGGGTGATCCATAACTGTTCCTTTCCACTGGGAGGGGGTGACAGGACTAAGAGTGTAAATGTGTGTGTGTGTGTGGTGCTTTGTCTGGACTACCCTGTGTGGGATTGCCAGCCAGGTATAGAGATAAATAGGGGGTGTCTTTGATATTAGGAAATATAGTACGACTACATGTAATACTGCTTTACTCATCATGTATAGAATCTGTTGATGGTTCTCTAGAGTGTATCACTAAGAACTGATTTCCTTCCAGGATTGACACAGAAGAGTGAAGGACTGCCTGCTGCCTTGATGCAAGAAAGTTTAGGCTGCCATCTCACTCCTGCATTGACAGCTGATTTGTGCTGAAGCCCACCAGTCCAGTCAAGCCAGGAGGGACCAGGTGATCAGTGCTGAGGAGTGGAGAGTGGGCTGGCAGGAATTAGAAGCTTTAAGAGGTTCTGAAGAAGAGATGAAGTAGAAGATGAACCTGGGGGCTGTCAGCTTTGTGGAATCCTGGTAAAATTGGAGGATGAACTCCGCTGCCTGTCAAATCCGTCCTGAAGTGAAGTGCTCTGACTGAATTGGGCCTTCCGTCATCACAGTTGAAGAGAACCCAGCTCTGTCTGAACCCTGCCTGTCAGTTGCTAAACATTGCAGAAGATGGAGCCGTGGGTGAACCAAAGCCATATGTGAACCTGGCAAGAAAGTGGTGTTGCTGTCCTGAGGCTCAGGAGCACCAATTCACTGTCCACCCTCCATCATCATGGAAAGATGTGTATGAACAAAGAAATTACTTGATGAAAAATAAAAATAAAACTGTAATTTGTCAAATTTAATAATTGTATTGTGAAAAAAAAAATAAATTTGCTTAATAATTATGACTCTTTCAATGTAATCTGCCTTATAATTGTTAGCTAGCTTTGTAAAAAAAAATTATTTATAGAGATCAATATCCCTGTAGTGAAGGAAGAAGGACTCAGAAAGGAGTCCTTCCTCCCTCCTTCACTACAAAATACTTCCTCCCTCCTTCACTACAAAATAGTATTTTGTAGTGAAGCCTTAAACTTAGTATTTTGTAGTGAAGGAGGAAGGACTCAATTTTTTTTAAAGTTTAAGGTGTGATTTGCACATAGAGGCTCCTGGATTTCCCTGTAGATTGACCCTCCCTGAATGCAGGGAGGGACGGTGCCTGTATGTACAAATTGCACCTTAAACTTAGTATTTTGTAGTGAAGCCTTAAACTTAGTAAGTTTAAGGTGCAGTTTGTACATAGAGGCACCGTCCCTCCCTGCATTCAGGGAGGGTCAATCTACAGGGAAATCCAGGAGCCTCTATGTGCAAATCACACCTTAAACTTAAAAAAAAATTGAGTCCTTCCTCCTTCACTACAGGGATATTGAGTCCTTCCTCCTTCACTACAGAGATAATCATCTGTATTTGCTTTCTTTTTACACATTTTTTTTTTTTACAAATTTCAAGATAATTTAAGACAATATTTAAAGTAATAATTATACAATACTACCTTGTTTGTTTGTCAAGAACATCCTTCACATTTCAAGATGGTGAAGACAAGATAGTATATACAATACTATTTAAACTGAAGACAAACAAATTGCACTGAAGCCAACAAAGACAAGGCATTGTGGGGAAGACATCAGAGACAAGCTGTGTCTATGGTCCTCCCAGGCAAGGCAGCAGATGATGACAGCTGTCAGGGGAGGCTGGGCTGCTGGGGTGGGCTTCCTGCAAAATTAGGACAAATCTTAGATGCAAGGATACATAGAACAGTTGGTGGTATTTGGTGATGCATGAAGGAGGAGATAAACATGCAGATATAGAGAGAGAGAGAGAGAGAGAGAGAGAGAGAGAGAGAGAGAGAGAGAGAGAGAGAGAGAGAGAGAGAGAGAGAGAGAGAGAGAGAGAGAGAGAGAGAGAGAGAGAGAGAGAGAGAGAGAGAGAGAGAGAGACTTGTACAGTCTGAAGGTACTAGAGGGAAACTGAAGGACAGCTCAAACAATGAGTGGACGGGCATGGTAGGAGCTTTGCAGTCAGGGGAAGCTGACCTCACTGTCTCTGAATTGTCCATCACTGAAGAGAGGCTGAAAGTTGTTACCTACACCCAGCCTATATATATACACAATTGATGATCAAATAATGATTTAAGGATAGTGAACAAAGCACTCCCTTAACAGATTAACTTGGATCAGCAAAATGTTTACAATATGAAATGTCAAATAATTTGATTGATATATCTATATACCACATTGGCAACCCCATACAGGGTGGCCCAGACAATGCACCATATATTCACACATACAACATTCACAGTTAACCCAAATAATAATGTATTTACATACCAGGCCAAACAATCCCCCACAGGACACCCCAGACAAACCACCACACATTCACACTCTCAGCTCCACTAATAACTTATTTTTCTGTATATATCAGGCTGGCAATCACACACAAGATGGCCCAAACAAGGCACCACACACACATCCTTCACACTCTTAATACCTGTCAGGCCCTAGTGGAAAGGGACAGTCTTATGGCCCACCACACCACAGTACACCTCAGGAGCCCAGGCACAGCATTCACTTAACAAAAAATCACATTAACACTCACTCCCCACAAAACAAATTAACACAAAATCAGATTAAACACTCACCCCAATGTGATGTTCACAAGGCAAGTCCTCCTCTCATAGCTATAAACTGTTTGTGGCCACCTATGAGGATCTTGACAAGATGCTACTAGCCTACACAACCCCAATGGACACAGCTCTGTACTGGTGCATCCTGACTAACATGATAGGTTTGGCTAGCATCCTCTTCTTTGCTGAGCAACTCCAGAGGTGCTATGAGACTGTTAGTTGAATGCAAGGACTGGTTAGCTGCAGGATAGCAATGTTTAGTGTCCGGTTAGTTAGCTAGTACACCTGTCAAAATATTTTTTGTTACTCTAGGTTCTGAAATTGACCGCAACAAACACTGGCACAGCAGCCGTGATGACTTGTGGAGGTTGGTATGTCTTCCTGTCCCCCCCCCTCTCCATTCTTCTCCCTTGTAAACATCCCATACTATTATCACTTTAGTGTAGTTCATTCTGTAGAGCAAATAATGGTTCATGGAGTGCATTTTCCACATCATACCAGGATCATATATTATGCCAGTCACAAATTCCCCAGTAACTAGCAACTTGGCACAGCAGGGTTACCAACTTTGCACCATACTGCATGAGTTATACCAGAAATCATTGTGTGATGTGTCATACTGTAACACACCATAAAGGTGACAACATTTTTTTGATGGGTGTACATGTGTATATGGGTGGAACTGTTAGATGAATACAAGTGTAGTGGTGTTTAATGTTTGGTAAGATGGGAATACAGGAAGACAATCATTAAGGGATAGATTTAAAATTGGTAAACTTCACATGACATCTGATGTATTCCCATAATTGTGTTGATATTAACTTCAATTGGTTCTGGCATGAGCAATACAAGCAAGTGGTGTTGATACAACTGTTATGGATATCATAAGTAATGTATTTAATTTTGTTATCAGTAGTTCTCATGATGAAGGTATCAACAGTTTTCTTAGTAAGATATAATGTTTAAATCTTTCAGAAATGGTGAGAAAATTTTTAAATTGCATTTTTATCTCTGAAACATTTTAAAAATGGTCTTTTCAACACTTGAATTTTAAAATTATCTACTTTTGTCCCTTTCAAAGATTTAAATTGCTTTTGCATCATTTTCCAGGTTTTAAAATTGCTTTCTTATAGCATCTTCCCCCCTCCTCCTCCTCCTGCAGGCTCCAACACCTACCCAATCAGCAGTGCAGCATGGGTCACCTACAGGGTTGGCTGTGGTGTGTCCCTCATTGTGTACACATCATACTCTGCCACACTGGTCTCACACCTGGCAGTGGAGCAGTCTGTGACTCTGCCCTTCAGCAACCTGCAGGAGCTGTCTAGGCAGTCAGGCTGGGATGCTGGATGCAACAACAATGACCTCTTCAAAGTGACAGCCTCAGTGGCTCCTTGGTTTTTTGCTCCCTGTGCTGATATACCATCCACACTTCAGAGAGAGAGAGAGAGAGAGAGAGAGAGAGAGAGAGAGAGAGAGAGAGAGAGAGAGAGAGAGAGAGAGAGAGAGAGAGAGAGAGAGAGAGAGAGACAGACAGACAGACAGACAGAGACAGACAGACAGACAGAGAGAGAGAGAGAGAGAGAGAGAGAGAGAGAGAGAGAGAGAGAGAGAGAGAGAGAGAGAGAGAGAGAGAGAGAGAGAGAGAGAGAGAGAGACAGACAGACAGACAGACAGACAGACAGACAGAGAGAGAGAGAGAGAGAGAGAGAGAGAGAGAGAGAGAGAGAGAGAGAGAGAGAGAGAGAGAGAGAAAAATTTGTGCAGGGCCCTTGATTTAGGAGTGGGCAAAGAGGGCAGCTGCCCAGGGGCCAGGGGCTTCCACAATGTTGGGATCTCCACAATCTGGGGAGTCCCTTACATAATTAAGCATTCTGTAAGTGAAAGAAACTCAAATTAAACACTAATTTTCTATGAACTTTTTAACATTTTTTATCATTATTAATACAGCTGCTTTTGTTTCATTTACACTAAATAAATATGCTCTTTTCTCTAGATTATATTATATATATTAAAAAATTGAATGGAATATAGATACATAAAAACATTAATATAAATATCTCAGGCTGGCCATGGGCCTCCACAGACCTCAAGGTGGTGTGTCACACCAACACTTTTTCCGTCAACTTTTTCCATCGTTTTTCTGAAAATCGTGGATATCTTGGCTGCGGCCTGTCGCACACAAATGGTGTTTCATCTGAAACTTTCCGTTGGCACAGCCCAAGGAGTGCAAACAAACATGGAGTTCACACTGCAGCAAAGATACGCTACTCTGAAACTAATACTGTGTACTGTGAGACAGTATTGGAGGGCACAGGTGATTGTGTTGTGAGCCGCTCTTTTCAGGCCTTTCTTCATACAAGATTCATCCTTGTGGTCCCAGAGGCACTTATGGCTCCTTATGCTTTCCACAAGGATCTCCTCTGAACGGCGTGTCCAACTTGGATGTGGTTTTCCTTCCATGACGAAGCGTAGAGGTGGTAATAACGCTCTGTGAGACAGGTTGAAGCCACGTGGAAAGTCTTGGTCTTGGTCTTGGAAATATAAACAAAGGCGGAAATTTGCAGGAGGAAACAATCCTGATCGTCTGACAAATTCATGCGATAAGTTCATGTGAAACGATGAAAAATCGACGGAAAAAGTGCTAGTATGACACCACCTTAAATCCACCCCTGGATTTGTGAGTAAACTTTTTTTTTCTTTTTTTTTCTTACTTGAGGGGCATTGGCTTTGGGAGGGGAAAAAAAAAAAAGACCCACTTAGGTGCCATTCCCTTAAGACCAAAAGGATCATCCAAAATTGGAGGGTAAGTGCCTTGAAACTTTCCTCTTGAAAGAGTTCTAGTCATAAGAAGGAGGAAATATAGAAGTAGGCAGAGTGTTCCAGAGTCTACCAAAAACTAACTGACTGTTAGGCTAGACTGTAAAATACTGATGTGACTACCGTCCTCTTTTTCTGTTTTTGCTGCTTCTCTGGAGTGAGGGGCTGGCACCATGCACAAGTCTTCTTTGGTTGTGTCTGTCCCTTGCATCTTCTGTGACTCCCATCCTTAGCAGCTCTAGCACAATTCCATCCTTCCATCTCACTCACTCTTTACCTTGATCTTCCTTCAACTGGCTTTCTCCAGGCCCTTTTAATTAGTCCTTTATCAAGATTGCCTCCAATAACCACCTAGGATGTGAACAATCTCATATCACCACATCAGTCTGGCTAGATTATAACGTGCCTTCTCTTCTTCCCTGGGAGCAGCAAACCTGTGTGGGCTCCCAGACAGGTGAGTGCCGTGTGCTGAGAAAGGCATGGCAGAAAGTGGAAAGTGGTGCTGAGGTCCCTAGATAACTTAGTGAACTCCTACAGTGAGGGACTGGAGAAGGTCTTGAATGGTAAGTCCTTCATAGCTCCCACAGTGAGGGACTGGAGAAGATCTTGAATGGTAAGTCCTTCACAGCTCCCACAGTGAGGGACTGGAGAAGGTCTTGAATGGTAAGTCCTTCACAGCTCCCACAGTGAGGGACTGGAGAAGGTCTTGAATGGTAAGTCCTTCACAGCTCCCACAGTGAGGGACTGGAGAAGGTCTTGAATGGTAAGTCCTTCACAGCTCCCACAGTGAGGGACTGGAGAAGCAACTCCCACGTTGGTGTCAGGAAAATCTTCACTATGTCATGGTCTCTTCATCTCCCTTTTTTTGTCTTTTTGATGTTTTGGTGTGTTTTTCAAGATTTTAGTATTTTTTTATATTCTAATTGTTTCTCATGAAATATTCATCTCTCTTTGTGTCTTTTTGATGCTTTGGATACATCTGTTGATGATTTGAGTGTGTTTTTCAGTGTTTTTCATTATTTCTCTTGTTTTGGAATGCTTTGGGAATTTTTTGGTCTGGTTTTGTTAATCCTTAAATCCCTTAAGATGAAGCAATGTTGAACAAAATTCCTTTACAGGTCATTAAAAAGCATCAATTAGTTCTCCTCATAGTGAGAAAGATGCAAACTTGAAATTGTCATATAAACATTTGCTTCATATCTTGCCTCTGATAAATGAAAACATTAATTAAGATTCTTCCACCAGGTAAAATAAATTAGCCAGATTCATTCTTCATTTAGATAAAACCACAAACATTCCTCAATTTAGCATAACCACCACCAGTATCTCACTGTTAGCTAATCCCACACTCCCTACATGCTTCTGTACCTCCTCCTTCCTATGATGCAAATTCTTTCAAGAGGGAGGTTTCAAGACACATCTTCCAATTTTGGATGATCTTTTTGAATTTTCTTTTGGGACTGGCAGTTCAGTAGGTCTTGTTTTCTTTTCTTTTGCTCTTTTTGTTGTCCTTGGCCAGTCCTCCTGTTACATTTAAAAAAAGAGAAAATAAATACGTCAAACATATAAAAAACTCACTTGGCAGGTAAATAAATGTTCATAGGTATGGATGTCACAACCAACTACTACATTTGTGGTCTTCCTATTGCAGACTCCTCCAGAATCAAGGAACTGCCAGTCCAATACATCACAGGAGGCAATGCTATCGGGCTGCAAAAAAAAATCACCTTTAGGAAGTTATTTGACCACAGGTGTGTGTGCACGTGTGTATGTGTGTGAATTAAGATTGAGAAGACAGAAAGTGGATGGAGGGATGGAACTGCAAAGGATGGGAGTCAGAAAGGAAGGTGCAAGAGACAGATACAATGACACAATATTCCTTTTTAATCTTCCCTATAAAATTGAATCTTCTTATAAAATCCTGATGTGCCTTTATTTCCATACAGCCTGCATTTTACTGCTATATTATTACACAACATAAAAGCATAATGATATACTTCAGTTTTCTTCCACAGTGACACAATTCCTTTTCAATCTTCTGTACCAGACTTTCTCTCCCTACAAACCCTCATACACTCACCTTACTTACTCTTCCTACAGCCTTCAGAAGATGCAAGAGTCAAGCCTGATGAACAAGGTGAGGACCAATTGGCTATCAGCAGGAACTTCAACGTGTGGCAGGAAGACTAAATTCACAGCCAGCCTCTCTGATGTGGCTGCAATCTTCATCCTCTTGATGGGTGATGCAGCATTTAGCTGTTTGCTGCTGATGCTGCTGCTGCTGCTGCTGGAGTATGCAGTGGGTAGTGATGCATGTGTAAAACCATGGCCCATATTCTGAAGCGCTCTGCTCTCACTATGACCATTTTCAGAGACCACATAGATGATTAGCTGGGTTTTCAAGAGAAATTTCTCCTGTTGATAAATTTGAAATCTTGTTAATATGGCATTAGACCTGTATAAGTACCTCAACACCCATGTAACTTCATCCGGAGCCTTTTAAAAGCAGTGGAAGTGAGGTTTAGTAGTGTTTCAGAACATTGCCCAACATACCTAAAACTCGAAAGCATATGAACCGAGTGACAATCTCACACAAGGAGGCCAAGGCAAAGTGCATAACATAACTTAAGAATTGAAAGTCTCATATATCCTGCCATGTACATAAGAGTATATTGGAAGCTGCAAGACTACACAAGGCAGGCAGTCCCTCTATAAAGCATATTTACCACACTTACAGATACATGCAAGACAAAAGGTGGCAAATAAAAGCAAATATCTTAACAACGAGGATAAGCATGACTGCTGTTCTGAATGCCGCCGACACCGCTGCCTCCCTGCCGTCATCACCATCATCACCATACCACCACTGTCATCACCATCAACACACCCTCCATCACCATTATCACCAACACCACCGCCGCTATCAGCACCTGAACCAACACTCAACGAGCAACGCTTGATAAACATGAGCAAATTCTGCAACTATTAATATGCCGACAAGAGTACATAAGGTAGATGTTTCTCGGCGTGTGACCGGAAAAAAATTATCCGTCTGTCCGTTCATTTTTTTTTTTTCGCTACCCCGTGTTATAGTCAAAGTGTTAATTCACTTAGGTACTGCGACACTGCAACAAAGCACATGTGATTCAGAAATGCGTTAATTTATTTTGCTACGGTAAGTTACCATCACCTTCATATTCAAGAAATATAGATGCTAAAAGTATTTTATGGTACCAATTTCAATAGGGAAGATTTTATTCTGTCACACGCTATTGCCTAAAACGTTGTACCTCTCGTTTTGAAGGCATAAAAAACAAACTCTTGTTTCGCTACCACCAACTTCAAGCCCATGAAATATAGATGCTAAAAATATCTTGCTGGACTATTTTTAATTACGAAGACTATATTTTCACGGACAGGTGTCTGAAATGTTGGCCGTCTCGTTTTGAAGGCATAAGAACCAAACTAGTGTAACCTTGCCGCCAGCCAACTTCTCATTTGTCGTCATTATCTTTTTCGTCTCCCTTCCCATCCTCAATTTCTAAGTCATTATCGTCCATGACAGCTGTGGCTTTCTGTCTATATATCACTCACTATTCTCTCTTACTTTGCTTGTAGAGGAAACCGTCTATCATATTCCGTAATGTTACTTTGCAGTGAAATACACTCCCTGGGTAATCTGCCGTAAATGTATGTGTTTTGTTTCCTGAACACTGCCAATTCAATCCACCAGCAGCACAAGAAGTCCTGCACGAATGATACAAGAACTACTAAAAAGCGTCAAGATTGTTCAACATTACAAAGATAAAAAAAATCTGATAAGAAAACCGCCTTGTGTGAGCAAACACAAGCACTGTAACACACACACACACACAGACACGAGGCAAATGGGCGAGCCTCTTAATGTGTAGGCCCTGTTCACCTAGCAGCAAGTAGATACGCGATGTAACCCGAAGGGTTGTGACCTTGCTGTCCCGGTGTGTGGTGTGTAAGTGGTCTCAGTCCTACCCAAAGATCGGTCACTATGATCTCTAAGCTCTTTCCGTAGGGTAACAGCTGGCTCGGTGACCAGCAGACGACTGTAGGTGAATCACACACACACACACACACACACACACACACAATAAACTTGTGAAAACAAAAACACGCACTCTCAGCCTCATGTGTATTTAGCACCAATACTTCACCACGCGGCGGCCACTCGGTAAACACAACAGGAGGCTCCATGATAAACAACAATGCTACCAGAGAGTGCTCTCTCTCTCTCTCTCTCTCTTCTACAAAAAAAAAGTTCCAACTTTTTTTTTCACTAACACAAGCCCCACTATTCATATTTCTACTACTGACCATCACTACCACTACTCCCCACTACATATACCACCGTTTGCACTACCTGTAAAATATTTTGATTCGTCGAGTGGGATGCAGCCCGAGCAGTACCCTGAGGAAGCAAACACGGCGAGGTGACTGACAGCAGAATACACACCCGGCGAGTTTTGTAGGTTGGAAAAGTAAAAAAAAAACATCGCTAAACTGCTTTGACCAGCAGGGTTACCTTTGCAGAATAAAAGTGGTAGTATTTTATCTATTGGTTAGTCGCCCGTGTATACTCAGTCTGGCAGGGAAACAGAGATTTTATTGATGATTTGGTATTTCATCTATTGGTCAAACAGTCAGGTGTTGTTAGTCAGGTAGGGAGAGATGAGTGTGAGGAACTTATTGACATGAAAGTAGACTGGCAAGTACGAGATGATATGTAGTTATCATAGCAAAATACGCGTGGTGGTAGTGTTTGGTATTTTATCTATTGATCATTCAGTCAGGTATTGTCAGTCAGGCAGAAAGAGATAGTGAGTGAAGGATTTATTGATATGAAAGTTAGTAGATTAACAAGTACAAGATTTGGTTTAGAATAATTTGTTTGTATTTTTGTAAGTTAAAGTAACGTGCGATTTTTCGGTATTTGCTATATAAAAACTGCAATAATAATAATAATAATAATAATAATAATAATAATAATAATAATAATAATAAGAAGAAGAAGAAGAAGAAGAAGAAGGATGATGATGATGATAATAATAACGACAATAATAATAATAATAATAATAACAACTAATTACTACCTGAGACTGAGTGTGTGAATGTCAAGTGTGAATGTTGAGTGTCAATGTCAAGGGACTTACAGTGGACAGATCAGAAAGAAGGAATTTTGTTTGTGGCCACATCATAAGGGATTATCAAGAAAAGAAGTGTTCTTCAACATATGGACATTAATAATAGATCGTTTACCACAACAAAGGTCTACAGAATAAGGTTCAGAAAAGTAAAACATCAAATTACTAAATACTTAAGACAGAAAACAAAATATAAACCTGTCTAGTTTTCAGCACACCTGATTGATCATCCACTTGCACCACAGCAGATCATTATTTTGTACCATTTGTTTTATTCCTGTATGTCCTGGTCATTTCATTTATCGTCACCATTCTCTGCGAGTACCGTATACTGTTTGCATCTGTTGATCTATATTTATTTAATTGTTTTTTTTTTCTTGTCTTGGCATACGAATATAAAGCCAAGTCAAATGCACAAAAAAGTAAAAAAAATAAATAAATAAAAAATAAATAAATAAATAAATCTTGGTGTTCTCTCCCAAAAAAGCACCAGTTAAAAATTTGAGATGGAATGGCTGTGCTTTTTATTTGAGCTAGCTTTGTAATAACCTTAAATTGGTTCAGTCTGCCATACAGGCTTAACGCATGAGAAAATGCTTATTCTGGAATATTTATATTTAATATCACATTGCAATTCCCTTCTTTTTCAACAAACCATGGAAAAAGTATTTAATTTTTAAATGACATATTACACTGGTGCTCAGACAGGGAAGAACCTCATACTGCCCTGAACTGACCAGGAGCCACTTTGTGTGGGTCAGCTGGTCTTTTATGATCTCCTTTCCTCCCATTCTTATATTCTGGATGACCATGCACAGCAGAGGCAGACACTTACCTGTAGTGAGCGCAGGTGTTGAGGATGAAGCTGGGAGGCCTGGATCATATCGTCCAGGGTGTCGTTCAAGGTGTCTAAGCTGTCCTCCTCCTCCTTACCAGGGCTTTCCTTGTTGTCAGAGGTGGGTTCAGGCTCTGAGGGCTGAGATAACACTTTCATAGCTTCTGACCAAGCTCTTCACTGACTGTGCATTAACATCCTTTTAAATGAGTATATTCCAGTCATCCAACCAGGCAATTTCCTTCAGTATAAGGCAAAGTCATAATAGCCAATGGACTAATAAGTAATCTATTATCTCCTAATGGTAATATCTACTGCAAAATAGACAGCTCACCTTCCAGACAGTTTCCTTAGTCTCAGAACAGTTCAGTCCAACAAATTTCAAGGCTTCATCAAGGTTGAAGTCAAGATTGAAGTCTGGTACTGTCTCATTGAGGGTGAAGGACGGAGAGTTGAGAGGAGACACAGAGTCAAGGGTCACGTCTCCTCTGCTGATGTTTTTCTCAGGAGACAGTAAATGCTCACCTGCAAGCAAAGGATGAACAGTAATTACACAAATACTGTCAACACTCTTTCTGTAATTCTTGTAACAAATTTGATGTACAAAGCTACAACCTATGATGCTGTGGTTTGTTTTTCTCATCACCAACTTGTGGGGGTCATCAGATAAACAATGATATATTGGTGCCTAAAACATTAAAGCTCTTATGATAAAATTTGATCCAAATATGCTTTAAAAATCTTACAATAAGAACTATTCATGAATAAATGATGAATATAGCTTGCCTGGTTTTCAACAATAGTTAATGCTTAAATATGTTATGTATATATACTAAAAAGAAAGCATACATGGTTTATGTATATAAATAAACTGTAAAAACATATATCACATGGCAACCATTACAACTACATAAAGGATATAATGTTCCCTTCATGTTCAGAGCAATTATAGTCATCCATGAAACCTCAACCAAAACACTCACAATCTTCATCATTGAAAATATAAACAAAATGTGTCTATATATACACACACACACACACACACACACACACACACACACACACACACACACTACACATTATGTAAAGCAGTACACACCCTATATTTTCATCACAGCAGTAATTTCTCAGGACTCATAACTGTTCCTCAGTGTTACCAGTACCTCTAGTAATTTGTGATCCTTGATGGTGGGTGGAGGGAGGCCTCCTGCCTGGCCAGGAAGCATTAGTGAGCCTCCTGCCACCCAGGTGTACCTGCCCTCTGTCCCCACTCCTTCAATGATCCCATTATGATTAATGATTCCACTCTATGGCCACCACCAAGCCTAAATATTTTTCTTACTTGGAAAAGAAAAGCTCAAATCAATAAGCCTTCACTGAGCTACAGATCACCGTGGTCTAGATATATAACAGCCATTGGCAATTATTGCACAAAATACTGTAGCACACTACTGTACTTGCAGGGATAAAATAATATCCTTCAGTCTTGATATAAGCCAACTCTCAAAGTGCTACACCACAGCTACACAAGACATAACATTTTCCCAAAAATCTCTTGTCCTGTGTGTTGCTGCACTGCTGCCAAGAGTACACCACCTCACATGTGTATCTTGTGAAGATAAGAAACCATGCTATCACTATACCATTAAATACTTACTCAGTCATAAGTCATAACGATGTGTGTGCAGCAGATTCCTCAATAACATTTCAAGGTTACTGATTACTGGCACAGTCCTTCATACAATGACACATACAAAAAGTTGCTAATGTAACCACAATAGGGTACTCATCTATTCACTTCACCGTGTTGTAAAAAGCCCTTTGATTACAGGATTATAACAAGAAACTTGCTGGAGTATTACACAGATCACTATCTCACAGTTCTTGAGCCACCAAACGCCATGCGAGCACCACCATATGACCACTGTGTTACCACCACTACCACCGCTGTCACAACCACCACTGCAACTACACATGGGCAAGAGGGGCAGAGCCTCACACCAGATAGATAGATAGATAGATAGATAGATAGATAGATAGATAGATAGATTTATTGACTACACAATCATATTACAGCAAACAAAACTAAAACAAAAACTAAAATACAAAAAAATATCCACAGCAGTAGTCCATTAATAATTGTAGTCCACAATATTCTAAATAATTAAATAAATATTCTTGCAATGCAGCAAAAGAACTCCCAAAATACAAAATAAAAAAAATTTTTCTCTACCCAAAAATAGACATTACCAGATATCATACAAATTATTCGCATTCATTTAAATTTCCTTATTTATATACTTTAAGTACATCGAAAATTACATTACACATCTCGCTAGTTGTACATTTTGTAAATACATCTTCCATTGTTTCGTATCTATAGTTATTCCTTAGATGTTGGGTGAGAGTACAGACAGGTGGTGCCTGATCAGCCAACCTACCAATATGGCTGTGCACCCAACAGGAAACTTGGCCAAATGGTGTAACAAAGGCCCTCCTCCAAGCCTGGGGGCCACTACACTTTCGTGGGGGGGAACAGGAGGAGACCTAATGAGGGGGGAAAAGGAATACCACGAAGGGTTGGATTCGCAAGGGTTGACTAACGCCAGCTGGATATCCCATCACATAATGCTGCTGCCAATATCCCGCTGCGATGCCCGAAATGCACCCCCTCCCAGCATGGGCGCCACCAGGCCAACCCCTAATACAGTAAAATCCCTCTCATCCGGCATTCAAGTATCCGGCAGCTTCAAGTATCCGGCACATTTTTCCCCGAGCCTTAAAATCTATAAAAAATCAATGTGTACTCATAAAATTGATTAAAATTCCCACGTGAGGCATACTTTGTCCCCTTGCCACCAGAGCACACTGCTTCGCACTACCTGTGGTCCACTGCACTGTGTTTACTCAGTGACTCAGTCCCGCATGTGCACTGTTTATCACCTGATGCCTTCATCATACCTAAAGTTGTAGAAAAGAGGAAGCGTGTTGTGCTTACACTTAAGCAGAAGGTAGAAATTTGTCGATGATTAGAGAGAGGTGAAAGCAGACAGCAACTAATGGCAGAATATGGTGTGGGCTCATCAACTATTTATGACATTAAATCCCAAACGAAAAAGTTGCGGGATTACATGAAAGTCACCGACACCCCAAAGGCAGTGGAAAATCATCACACACTGCAGTATCATCATAATGAAATGATGGACAAAGTGTTATACGAGTGGTTCAGCTTGAAAAGATCAGGAGTCACAATTACAGGCCCAATGCTACAACTGTGCTGGTGAGTGTGAGGTGGCAGCATGGGCGGCGACGCACGGCACAGCGATCAGCTGATCTTTGTTATGGTAAGATGCGTGAGTGTAGGTGGTGATTGTGGGCATAATTTCACTTCTATTCAAGTATCCGGCATGTCAGCAGTCCCATTGATGCCGGATAAGAGGGATTTTACTGTATAATTTTTTCCTTCAAACTTTACTAAGCAGTGGATATTTTTCATCACCTTTCATTCTCTTTCAGTTTCTGGCTCAAAGTTTCACTTAAACATTTCTCTAAGTCCGGATCTTAAATTTAGGGCAGGACAAAAATCATCATACATGTGGCAGCCCGGCCCACATTGTTCAGTGTAGTGGCAGACATTCCATAGCAGTGACTTTGACAGGTGAGATTAATGAAAGCAAATTTTCATAATTCAATAAGGTAAAAAATATCTCCTACAGAGTGTACACAACTTTAAGGGACCCTTGGAGGGAGGCAACCATACAAACATCTATAGGGCACATCCAGGCATCTCCCACCATAATCTCCAACTGTCCAATTGTCTCACAGAGGCCAGCCAGACCCGCCTCCCCAGAACTCGATTAGTCCCTATATGGGAGGCAGCTACGGCCCCTCTCCAAAGGCTGATCACCTCTAAGCCAATGTTACACACCACATTCTTCTACAGCATTACCTCCACCTCCGTGCTGTAGCTCTATGGCCACTGGGGAAAAGTAACTCAAGGAATGAATAAAGAGTAGCTGCCATTGTTTCTTATAGAGCCTTATGTAGGGAAAATTATTTTATATCTATTAAGATATTGGCTATTCTTCAGTGTTTTGAAAAAGCATGCAATATTGACATTCAACTTTTTTTTTTTTTATCTTTTTAGTAGTACAGGTAGGCAGATATTTAGAAGCAGACAGAAAGACAGATAGGGAGAAACAGAAACAGATAGAAAGACAGAAAAAATAAATTGTTAAAATAAACAGATGGACAGATCAACCATATGAAAGCACTCTTAACAAAATCTCTAAAAAAAAAATAGAGTACAAAAAAACAGGAGGAAGCGACACTGAGGAGACCCCTACAAGCCCACAACAGTCTACCAACCCTCCTCCTTCCTCTGGTCATAAAGGTTACCAGAGATATAAGCCACCATCAGGGGTACACAATACTCAGCCACCTCACATAATGTATGTGGGCTTTCTGCATTTTCCTTGCCCTTTACACAGATTAAAGTATGACATTATACTTGACAATTTCCATGGCAGTAACCTCAGTAACCTTCTCAAACACTTCATAGTATTTACAGTAAGTTTAAAAGTAAGGCTAATAATAATATTTTATATCAGATATAGAATCTACCAGATAGGCATTCACAGGAATAGGCCTGGTAAGCTTCTTATAATGCTGTTTTATATCTGAAATAGTAAGTAGTTGGAAAGAAATTACATATAATGGCCATTAGATGAATGTCAGCTTACCTACTTGTGACAATATTTCTTTCATGGCAAAATTGAAGCTTGCACCACAAACCTCAAGTAAATATCATCCTAAAGTCTCCTTTAGGAAACAAATAAATATGGATTTGTCTTTGAAAAGGAAATTACTTTTTGCTTTGTCAGAGCTGCTCTCAGAGATGGGAAGACCAGCATGAGGGTAATGGTCACAACCAGCAGGATGTCCTTGCTTCCCCACCCTGCCCTTTCTACCTGCCCTTGCTCCTTATCTTCCCCACCTGCCAATGCCTCCCTCCCCTTGTCTCCCACCTTCACCCACGCACCTAACATTAATGAGTTTTTAATACTGTGAATCTTTAAACTCATATATGCATATTATTATGAATATTCTTGTCTTCTTTCAACCACTCATTAGCTCCAGTATTAATGAGTTTTTAATATTATGAATCTGTGACCTTTCAGCAAATGCATACACTAAGTATCAGTGAATGTACCTATGTTTCCATTACTAAAGATCCTTTTTATAGATCATTTTGAATAATTTCCAATACAAAGCTATTTTCACATATTTTCTATTGAACAATTACATAATACAGGACCAGTTTTGAATGGGAAGCATTTGCAATAAAAGTGATATAACATTGGTTATCTATTACATAATCTTTGCTATACAAAAATAATTGCTGAAGAATAAACAGTACTGTCCCTAAATTATCTTGCTGTCCCTACAGATGACTGCCAACCAACTGCCATGTAATTACACCTCTTGACAATCTTCCATCTCCTTAATGCATCTCTTATCACACTCATCTCCCACCCCACTCCACTCCTTCTTTCCCTCCATCAATCAGTGATGGTACAGGTGCTGGCCTCCTGTCACCACCCTTTTTGCATGGCTACGAGTGTCTTCCACCCCAACCCTTTCCATTAACACACACCCTACACATCCTCCTGCACTTGCCCTCATCACCCAGCATCTCCTCACACCTACTTACTTTACTGGTACAATAACTCATACATTATTAAATGGTAATATTACATAAAAGTAGTGATGAAGAGTAACACTGCATTATAATTCAGTCAAAGCATTTTATTTTATTGTGTTACTTAACATATTTTTGGGCAAATACTTTGGTGATGAACTATGAATATGTTAACATAAGAACATAAGAAAACAAGGGAAGCAGCAAAAAATCAGGTCTGCACATGGCAGTCCATATATGAAAAATTCCTAAATATTCCCACCTATCACCCTCATTCACAGCATGTTGCTTGCCTGGCCCAGAACTCACTAATTCCTTCATTCATACCTGCAGAAGCGTTGGCCTCCCATCATCATACAAATACATGGAGGTGTTAAAAGGCTACCTAACACAAGTGTGCCATGTTAAGGCAGTGTGACAGTCCTACACTTCATTCTGGGAGTCAGGATGATGCAGGGAAAACAACCATGACAAGAAGGACTGAGGATGACAATTCAGGATGGTGCTGGTATCCAAAATATTGGTGACTTGTCAGTTTTGAGCACGGATTGAGCATAACACAAGTAGCACACTCCATGATTCATTGAAACACTTGCTGTATATATTATATATTATATATTATATATATATATATATATATATATATATATATATATATATATATATATATATATATATATATATATATATATATATATATATATATATATATATATATATATATATATATATATACATACTCGTATATATATTGCTACTTCATTTTAAACTGAGGAGTACGACCAGTATATCATTTACCTACTAGCATCAGT
>NC_087169.1:3007116-3014616 GCF_035594125.1 Scylla paramamosain
TGGGTATAAAATCCAAAATCCATTAATCATAGGCCACAAAATTCTGACCACCTACTACAACCACAGTCTTTGTCTCCCTGGTGACTACCTTCCTTCCCCTACAACCTTCTCTCATGATCAAATACTGTGCACAACATTCTTATAATATATGATGAAGCTTTCTATCCTTCAGCATGCTACCTTTTGGGGGAAAACTAATAATTCATGTGCACAACATTTTTATAATCTATGATGAAGCTCTCTGTCCTTCAGCCCTTTTAGTGAAGATTTTACTTATTCATTACACACAAGTTAAAGGCCATGACGAAAAATACAAATAAGTACAGAAATACAAGGCACAAATTTAAGAATGCAAGACAAGAATGCATAGGAAATGCACATAATTGAAAACTTTAAGAAGAAATTCCTTTCTTGTCAAGCCCAAGTGAAGACAGAGCAAATAGTAGAGAAAAATATTACCACCACCTTTTGCTTCTGCCATTGTCCCACCTCTTCCCAACATGACTGAAATGGCTCCAAATAATGGCTAATGTAAGGACAAAGTGACAGGTGGGAGGAGCAAGGCAGGGTCCTAATGACGCGCTGCCACACACCCACATTGCCCCCTCAGCCCAACTTTCCACACACAGCCTTATCATCATCCTTTCCTCAACACATCCATTGTCTTTCGCATCCCAGAGTAAGCTACACTGAGAGCTTAACCAATGTACCCTGTGTCTGTCAGAAACGGAAAGATAATAGTGGCCAGACACACTCTCTTTCCACAGTCTTACCACCATCCTTTCCTCAACGTAATGTCCTCAAACGTAATGTCCTCTGTAATTATGCCCAATCACAAAGAGCGGTTTTATATGCACTTTTTTTCTTCTTTTACTAACATTTTTTTTTTTTTTATGTAGGAAGGATACTGGCCAAGGGCAACAAAAATCTAATAAAAAAATGCCCACTGAAATGCCAGTCCCATAAAAGGGTCAAAGCAGTGGTCAAAAATTGGTGGATAAGTGTCTTGAAACCTCCCTCTTGAAGGAATTCAAGTCGTAGGAAGGTGGAAATACAGAAGCAGGCAGGGAGTTCCAGAGTTTACCAGAGAAAGGGATGAATGACTGAGAATACTGGTTAACTCTTGCGTTAGAGAGGTGGACAGAATAGGGGTGAGAGAAAGAAGAAAGTCTTGTGCAGCGAGGCCGCGGAAGGAGGGGAGGCATGCAGTTAGCAAGATCAAAAGAGCAGTAAGCATGAAAATAGCGGTAGAAGACAGCTAGATATGCAACATTGCGGCGGTGAGAGAGAGGCTGAAGACAGTCAGTTAGAGGAGAGGA
Source organism: Scylla paramamosain (assembly GCF_035594125.1). Classification (NCBI taxonomy): domain Eukaryota; kingdom Metazoa; phylum Arthropoda; class Malacostraca; order Decapoda; family Portunidae; genus Scylla; species Scylla paramamosain. The sequence continues at coordinate 3,008,436 of NC_087169.1, forward strand.
GTTGATGAGACGAAAAGCTTTTGATTCCACCCTGTCTAGAAGAGCAGTATGAGTGGAACCCCCCCAGACATGTGAAGCATACTCCATACATGGATGGATAAGGCCCTTGTACAGAGTTAGCAGCTGAGGGGGTGAGAAAAACTGGCGGAGACGTCTCAGAACACCTAACTTCATAGAAGCTGTTTTAGCTAGAGATGAGATGTGAAGTTTCCAGTTCAGATTATAAGTAAAGGACAGACCGAGGATGTTCAGTGTAGATGTAACGCTCCTTTTTATTATTTCTGTGTTTCTTTGAGTCTCCCCAATAATTGTTTTCTTTTGTAGTTTGCGGTGAAGAGGAGGATAATAGCGGTAATTAAAGGTTTAGTGATTATTATGAAAAAAATATATTTATAAGGCGTGTATTCGTGGGAGTGATTTAAAAGTCTTGAAACATTTGTTATAAATAGTCTTTACTTATTTCAACTGTGGTTTTCTCTAATCAGTGGTAATACGAATAATAGGATTACATCATGTTGCGTCAGCCTACCAGTAACTCATAAGGTGTCATTCCCTAGCTTATAAAATATTTTAGTAATTTAGAATTCAATTATTAACTTCAACTAATGTCCAGCCTGTATGCTCACCTTGCTAGCCAATTATTCCTGCATTTTTATTTAAACTCACGGTTCAGTAAAATTATTTGTGAAAGAAGAGAGAGAGAGAACTAGCTAAGGTTCCAATAACTTCAGAGGCCTGGGAGTGTTGAGGGAGAGAGCACAGAATGGCGTCTCCTTTCCCTCTGGCAACAGATAAAATAGCCGGTGTTGGTCCCACGTGGAGACAGGCCACAGAGTCTTGGGAAAGTGTTAGCCATGTAATGTTTCTTTAGTCAAATATAGTCTACTGTGAATGTGTTGTGAGCAATATTATTGCCGTAGAGAAGTGATGGATGAAGGCTGTGACGCTAATTAGGGATATAACGGTGCCCAGAATCAATGGTACTCTTGAGGAGTTATAAAAGTAATTATTTTCTTGTGTATTCGTAGTGTTAAGTAACGGAGTATAAGTGTATATGCCATACCAGAATTTCAAGTGCCTTTTCTTTTTTTTTCTAGATTAACCACTCGATAAAGTGTCATAGTGGATCAGTCAACCCAAAGAATCCCATCAGTATTATTCATTTAATTATTTTTTTTGCTATTTTTATATTTTTCGTTCCTCCTAATAAAGCCACACTGTAGGTACTGTGTGATAATTAACCTCTCCCTACCCTCTGGCCATGACGATGAAGGCGAGAACCATTACCAATCAAAAATGTTTTCTTTTTTTCTATTGTGTGTGTGTGCTTCACCTCTTCTCTCTTCCTCTTCTTTTTTCTTCTTCACCGTGAAGATCTTTGCCTCGTCTCATTAGAGCTCTGATCGGACCGGTGAGGAGGAGGGAGGAGGGGGGGAACCGGAGGAGGGGGGAGTGGCGTCACATAGAAGAGGGGGACAGTTGAGTGTCATTGAAGAAGAGGGGATAGTTGTCTGGAAGGTTGTGTCGAGTTGATAGATGGAGGAATTGAGTTTTTGAGGCATTGAACAATACCAAGTTTGCTCTGCCCCAATCAGAAATTTTAGAAAGATCAGAAGTCAGGCGTTCTGTGGCTTCCCTGCGTGATATGTTTACCTCCTGAAAGGTTGGACGTCTATGAAAAGACGTGGAAAAGTGCAGGGTGGTATCATCAGCGTAGGAGTGGATAGGACAAGAAGTTTGGTTTAGAAGATCATTAATGAATAATAAGAAGAGAGTGGGTGACAGGACAGAACCCTGAGGAACACCCGAGGAACACCCTGAGGAATTTTAATAGGTAGCATGAAGTAGTCAGAGGGTGGAGGAGAGGGAGGAACAGGCCCAGAATCGTCCAAGGTAGAGTTTTTAGCAAAGGTTTGAGCAAAGAGTTCAGCTTTAGAAATAGATGTGATAGCAGTGGTGCCACCTGGCTGAAGTAGAGGAGGGAAAGAAGAAGAAGCAAAGTTATTGGAGATATTTTTGGCTAGATGCCAGAAATCACGAGGGGAGTTAGATCTTGAAAGGTTTTGACATTTTCTGTTAATGAAGGAGTTTTTGGTTGGTTGGAGAACAGACTTGGCATGGTTCCGGGCAGAAATATAAAGTGCATGAGATTCTGGTGATGGAAGGCTTAAGTACCTTTTGTGGGCCACCTCTCTATCATGTATAGCACGAGAACAAGCTGTGTTAAACCAAGGTTTAGAAGGTTTAGGACGAGAAAAAGAGTGAGGAATGTACGCCTCCATGCCAGACACTATCACCTCTGTTATGCGCTCAGCACACAAAGACGGGTCTCTGACACGGAAGCAGTAGTCATTCCAAGGAAAATCAGCAAAATACCTCCTCAGGTCCCCCCAACTAGCAGAGGCAAAACGCCAGAGGCACCTTCGCTTAGGGGGATCCTGAGGAGGGATTGGAGTGATAGGACAAGATAAAGATATGAGATTGTGATCGGAGGAGCCCAACGGAGAAGAAAGGGTGACAGCATAAGCAGAAGGATTAGAGGTCAGGAAAAGGTCAAGAATGTTGGGCATATCTCCAAGACGGTCAGGAATATGAGTAGGGTGTTGCACCAATTGCTCTAGTTCATGGAGGATAGCAAAGTTGTAGGCTAGTTCACCAGGATGGTCAGTGAAGGGAGAGGAAAGCCAAAGCTGGTGGTGAACATTGAAGTCTCCAAGAATGGAGATCTCTGCAAAAGGGAAGAGGGTCAGAATGTGCTCCACTTTGGGAGTTAAGTAGTCAAAGAATTTCTTATAGTCAGAGGAGTTAGGAGAGAGGTATACAGCACAGATAAATTTAGTATGAGAATGACTCTGTAGTCGTAGCCAGATGGTGGAAAACTCGGAAGATTCAAGAGCGTGGGCACGAGAGCAGGTTAAGTCATTGCGCACATAAACGCAGCATCCAGCTTTGGATCGAAAATGAGGATAGAGAAAGTAGGAGGAAACAGAAAAGGGGCTACTGTCAGTTGCCTCAGACACCTGAGTTTCAGTGAGGAAAAGAAGATGAGGTTTAGAAGAGGAGAGGTGGTGTTCTACAGATTGAAAATTAGATCTTAGACCGCGAATGTTGCAGAAGTTAATGAAGAAAAAGTTGAGGGGGGTGTCAAGACACTTAGGGTCGTCGACGGAAAGGCAGTCCGACCTGGGGACATTTATGGTCCCCTCCCCAGATGGGGACTCCGAGGCTGGTGTAGGAGTCGCCATGATTTTAAAATTTTTGAGTGAAGGGTGTGTGTGTTATTAGGTACTTGTAGTTTTGTGTGGAGGAAGAGAGTTGTCTTTAGAGGGCAGGCTGTGACTGCCCCCTTGTGTTGTGAGACACAAAGGGAAACGTTCAGTGAGGTCACAGCTGGGTTTAATGATAAGTTCACAGCACCTCCTGAACAGTGCTTTACACCTCACTGGGAGTAATTATTGTTTCGACACGTACATTACGTTTCCATCGTCCAAAGGCGCCTCCACCCTTAAAGGAAGAATGGTTAGTATTGTTCTAAGTGTGAAAATTTTAAGAGTTGGAGATTGAGGGGCAAATAGAATTATCTTAGTTAACCCTGAACACTTAAGAGAAAATGAGAGCAAGCGCTCCGTCTAGCAGGAAAGGAAAACGATATTTAAGAGGTAAACTAAATTATTTTAATTAGCACATCCGTAACGTCTTATCACTGTGAAATAGGTATATATGAATTCTAACACTGTTTGCGTTACCACAAGCGTTTTATTTAATATTTGTCTGCTGTACCACTGAGTTTTTGTACTCACGACTGTAGGCGGAGAAATTAACACGTAATATATATATATATATATATATATATATATATATATATATATATATATATATATATATATATATATATATATATATATATATATATATATATATTCTCTTCTCGGGAAGACTCCTTCCGTCATGGGAAGGTCCTCTTAGGATATTAGTGTCCTTGTAGGATTCTGCAGCATTCCTGCAGGTGGGAGATGTGTTGGTCTGCGCCGAGAATGTCTGCGCCGATGATGTCTTCGCCGAGAATCTACGACGAATAATTAGACCGAGGGGAAACCATATAATTGTTAGGTTTCTCCCTGAGTCTTTTAAGTCTCTTTTTTTTATAACAAAGGCGAAGTGAATCTTGGGAGTGACAGGCTGGGTGAGGAAGGCGAGACCGTTAGGTGATTCAATCTAGGTCGGGTGCGTGTTTTGGTGTGTCACCGTAAGTTGTGTAAACAACGCCGGCTCCCTCCTCTGCTCTCCTCACTACCCTGCCACTGTTTGCCGTTTTCTCCGTTCACTGTGTCCGTTCACCACTTCACTTTCAACCACTGTTTATTGTTGTTGCACTTGGTACTGGAGGTAGTTATCCGTATCTCATTAAGCTGCCACCAAATGTTCTAGTGTGGTTTTGAATTACCAATTACCACTGGACACTGTTCATTAGTTTCTTACCTTTGTGTGATAGGTAAAGACACTCTTGGTGATTTTCTGTGGTTTTCAGGTGAATGTCAAAGGTGAACGTATAAAATGTTCCAGTGTGGTTTTGAATTACCAATTACCACTGGACACTGTTCATTAGTTTCTTACCTTGGTATAATAGGTAAAGTCACTCTTGGTGAGTTTCTGTGGTTTTCAGGTGAATGTCAAAGGTGAACGTATAAAAATAGGTATATTTAGATATATGTACAGAGTTGTGGAGAAGGGTGTGGCGCGTACGGGACAACGGATGTCCTCTGCGTGGTGCAGCGTTACACCCTGGCAAGAGACTGCCGGAGCCGGCACAAGGGACTCTTAGCGCCTTCAAAAAGTGCTGACACTAGAAATAGGGGCGGGTTGACCGCACTCACAGTACATGAATATATTCATAATTATAACTCTCTAATTACTCGTACATAAATAAGGCAAGGGAAAAGATACTTATACCTAAGAGTAATACATGCCAAAATACATTAGGGAGAGATTAACCATGGAGAATACTTAGATACTATAATACAGGTGCTACAGATTATTTATCAATGGCAATAAAAGGAGTATGGAAAGTTCCATGGTGTGTGTGTGTGTGACGTAGGGTGGCGTGATCATGTCGGCCCCACCCTTATCTGCCAACACCCACTAGCTACACTTATGCATATATGTATACATACACTTATATTGCTAATTAGGTAAGTAATTATAAATACAATACATATTATTATTAATTATGTGACACCGATACAATGTTGCTACGAAAGAGAAAGAAAAGCGAGGGAAGGAGAGAGAGAGAGAGAGAGAGAGAGAGAGAGAGAGAGAGAGAGAGAGAGAGAGAGAGAGAGAGAGAGAGAGAGAGAGAGATCTGCATGAAAATGAACACCTTGTAGCTACAAACCACGTGGTCTGTCTGTCTTTAAAGCCTTTAACGAAAACCACCCCAGCAGCAGCAGCAGCAGGGTGGCTCGAGGTGCTCTCCCGCAGGCGGCGCCGATCACACTCACACTTGTGGAAGAGTTGCGCTGCGTCACGTAAGGAAATCCTGGAAAAAAAAGAAAAAAAATGTGTCCCAGCCGTCGATTACTCCACGAGACGGCATTTCTCCAACAGGAGCAAATCTAACTTTGCAAATTTTCTTCGCAAGAATCCTCCCTCGAGGGAAGAATAAACTCAGTCCTTCAACGCTGGAAAAAAAAAAAAAATAAAATAAATAAAATAAAATAAAAATTTTGTAGCATGTTTTCCGTTTGCAAGGTGGACAGACCTGAGCTACTTCGGATTTTTAGTCAAGATGCAACTTTTGTGTTTTTATTAATTTTTCATTCATCTAAGCACAGGTACTTTCTCGTAAGTATTCTACTAAAGGCAGACGAATCCCCTCCGGCTGAGCCTTAATGAAAATTAATTAATCAGTTAATTGGAGCGTCAGAATAAGTGGAAAGCGCTATTCAGTGTCGACACGTGTCAAGTGGATGTGCAAAAAACAATTGAGTGGTGGAAAAATTATGAGGAAAAATCACGTGTTTTGTCTCACGGCAGTGAGAAATTTAGGCTTTTGTCTTCAATTACACTAAGAGCACGGTGTTATTCTCTCTCTCTCTCTCTCTCTCTCTCTCTCTCTCTCTCTCTCTCTCTCTCTCTCTCTCTCTCTCTCTCTCCGTCGTGAGTTGCTAGGGAACAAGAACTT
>NC_087169.1:3019616-3022116 GCF_035594125.1 Scylla paramamosain
TTGCAAATATAAATAGGTGACACACAACAAACATTACTGAGGTCCCAAACTAATCAATGCATAATATAGTACTGTATATGATATTTTTATTTATTTATTTATTTTTTATAAAATATACTAGTAGATGAAGTTACGCATCCCTGTTTGTCAGAAGGCACCGATGGTCAGCTGTGTGGCCGAGGCGTTCTTGATTTACGCAGCACAACGCTCCATAATTTAAGTGCTGTCTCTCTCTTAGGCGAGATCGCTCATAACAAGTAAAATAAAAATAAAACTTTTGGTCGCCTTAACTTAATTTTTACTTTTCTTTCCTGAAATGAGGATAAGGAAAGATACTCGAGTTGCTTGGACACTCTTAAGACCGTGCGGGCATTTGAAGACACTTTAATGTCTCCCCTGAGCAGCGTTTCTCTTAAAAGAAAATAATACATTTTTTCCGCTGCGTTAATCTCTCCTCTTTTGGACCCGGGCGGTGCAGGTGAAGAGCGAGGCCGGAATAAAGGCAGAATAGACCTGGAATATTTACTGTTGCCGCGAGAGGTAATTTTTGACTCGGTTTCCCCACCACTTTAATGCCTCGACTCCAGGGTGATTTTAAAGGTTTTCGTATTGTTTCGCTACATTGCTTTGTACTCTTTTATCTTTCATCCGCCACATTTGTTAGGTTAATGATGTTTTGTGGTTCAGGTTCTCAGTTGTTTCTTTCTTAAGACTCTCTCTCTCTCTCTCTCTCTCTCTCTCTCTCTCTCTGGAAAAAAAGATCTTCACAATGCATACAGATTTCCCGTCACTTCATGTGTGTATTTTATGTTATTTCCATGTTAGTCTTTTTTGTAGCAAAGGGAAAACATGTAACCTGCCTCCAATGCGGGTTGCGCAACTGACGGTCACGTGGCTGCGTGGGTCGCGTGTGGCTCGTTCAGGGAGCACAGTGAGGACATCGGGGCACATTCACGGCTTGCTGGGCAGGACACGTGCTGCACATCTCCGTGTAGCTCAAAATGGCGCGTCTTGGTGCCAGTGTCTCGAGGATGAGGCGGCCACCAGGCGGCATTGTGGGTCAGAGGGAATCATCACCAATACTGCCGCCCACACACTCCAGCACAGGCTTCATGTGTGCCACCCACGCAACACACGCATCAGCACTTGACAGCACAACGCACACATTCCTCCACGTACACAGTGTGCCATTGCGTTTATACATGTAATTGAAGTAGCATTGCGTCGCCAGTGCATTTCTGTGCATTGAGAGGGAAAGGTATGACAATAAGTAATCAAATCAAGAACGTAAGAGGTGATATCGATTAAGTAAATAACTAGGTGTGCAGTGCGCGTGGGAGGGCGTAGGGTGGGGCGTGGGAGAGCGTGGCGCGGCTGTTGGTGCATTCGCCGCCTGGTTTCACCTGGTAGGGTGAAACCAGGTATTTCCCCAGCCCGCCCTCACCACTTAGAGGCTCAAGGAGGGAGCTGGTCATAACGACAACTGGAGCACAGTATGGATGGACGCCCCAGTTTATTCCCGCATATTTCCTGAGGAGCGGCCGCGCTGTAGGATAACAACACATGGTAAGGGCTTATGATTTAATTTTATATATATCACATCTACACATTTTGTCAAAGACCGTGGATAAGGATAGAGATGGACATGTGAGAATAAGAGTGAAAGTAAGAGGGGAGTGGGTAGATGACAGATTTGGATTAAAAAGTCGGAAGAAAGAGAGAGAAAGGGAGAAGTGAGAGAGGTGTGAGAGAGGAAGAGAGATGGAGATGTGAGAGTGAGAGTGAAAGGGGAGTGGGTGGGTCACGGATTTGGATAAAAAAAATGACTGAGAGAGAGACAAGGGGAGAAGTAAGAGGTGTGAGAGAGGAGGAGAAGTGGAGATGTGGCAGTGAGGGTGATAGTGAGAGGGAGAGTGAGAGGGGAGTGGGTCCTCTAAACCTCCTTCCTTCCTCCTCCTCCTCTTCCTCCTCCTCCTCCTCCTCCTTCTCCTCCTCCTCCTCCTCCTCCTCCTAAGTATACATTATCAAACGTTGTATTAGTTCAATTATGATGCCTTGGTTTACTCAGGGATCCCGCCAGCATTGACAAATACCATAGCATTGTATGAAGAATGTTGTTCAAGCAGTGAGTATTATGAGATAAATAAGCTGCAGCAAAGCTCCAATGCAACGACCCAGGAACAGCAAATATAATGAACAGCCAACTGGAATAATGCACCACGATTTCGAGAACATTATAGAAAGCCACTGCAATTTGCTCCTTCTTTGTGTCGGCGTGTGACATTGTGTGCATGACAAGAGTGGTGACTCAAAGAGTGGAGTCTTATGCAGCTCTCATTCGTTGCACCGCGATGCCATGTAACGCTGAGGCAGTGTGTAATTTTGCTGGGTAGGACGGAGTGCGTGGCGCCAGACCAGTGTGAGAGTGTTCACCTGCAGATGGCTGCGGTTAGTGTGGCCGAATGCGATATGTGTCACGATTTTGGTTTCAACTACTCAT
>NC_087169.1:3027116-3029616 GCF_035594125.1 Scylla paramamosain
ATTAATCCAAAAGGTAAGTCTAATCTAGAAAGGAAATGCTTTTGATTGATTTCTCGCACCATGGTGGGAATCGCGCTGAGTCTGTACCGCTCTGTGCGCGGCACCTTTAGGCGTATCTTGTTGTGGTGTCTGGTGGCATGGATCGAGCGAGGCGCGTGGCCGTGTGTGTGTGTGTGTGTATGTGTGTGTGTGTGTGTGTGTGTGTGTGTAAGTGTTTGTATGTGTGTGTGTGTGTGTGTGTGTGTGTGTGTGTGTGTGTGTGTGTGTGTGTGTGTGTGTGTGTGTGTGTGTGTGTTTGTTTGTTTGTTTGTTTGTGTTTGTTTGTTTGCTTGTTTGTTTGTGTGTGTGTGTGCATTGGTATTATCAACAAAGATAACTGTACCAATAGCAATACTTGACCCGACACACTGAAATACCGTAATGCCAGTACACTGGTACAGTACACTCCTAAATGGCAGCGCCGCCCTCGCTCCCCCGATCTTCCTCCTCCTTTCAATCCTGACCACCAGCGGACGCACAAATCACCAGTAGATTCTTTATGCATATTACTTGCCTTTTGGGAGATTTTTTAGTAGTTAGCATTCATAAACATACTGCGATGATATATGTGGGGTTTGAAATTCCTGTGTGTGTGTGAGTGTGTGTGTGTGTGTGTGTGTGTGTGTTTACGTATAACAAACAATGTGTCTATCATAAAACAGTAAGGTGTTCCCACAAAAGCACTCAGCACATTCACCATCCCCATCACCACCTGCCTTTACACATGCTGCACACACCACATGGCAGACCACGTCCACACAAAGTCAGGAGCACTCTGCACCCACTCACTCCACCACACACCACCCCCCGCAATTGCCCACACACCGCCACACGCCACCAGTAACCAAGCTCTTCCCTCCACAGTCGTGCCGTCGTGCCTGGTGCTCCTGGACACTGGATGGAGTCCCTGTCCACGGCGGGGTGCTGAGGTCACTGATCGAGGGTGACCCGCTGACCCTGCAGTGCACCGCATCGGGGGGTGAGTACTTACTGGGTGTACTAAGTGTGTGTTGGGTGTGTTAGGTGTGTATTGGGGTGTAGGGTCAGTATTGGCTGCTGTACCTAATATTGCATCACATCTGAGGGTCAGTACAATGTAACATGTATACTGGGGTGTATTAAATGTGTGTTGTGTGTAAGGTCAGTGTTGCACCCTTTACCTGGCCACACCCCGCCCTTACCCTCCCTCACTTTCCCTCCAGCTCCTATCGGGGTCAATAGTGGCGAGTTGCCTTAATTTCAGAGGTTATCTTTTTTCCTGCTATTTCTGCCTGACAATTTCACCTCCAGGACGAGCAAAGTAAGCTTGGCGTCCTCCTAAATCCTGCATAATAACACTTTATCTTCGCCTTCTGCTCCCCTTTATACTCTAACGCGTTTCTTCTCCTTTCACTTTTATTCTTTCTTCTCTTCCTTCTTTCCATGTTCTATATTCTGTCCTCAACTTTTCTGATTTTTTTCCTTCCCATTAATTAACTTTTTTTTTTTTATCCCTTCCTCTTCTTAGTCGTCTCCTGTATCCATTTTTCTCCTTTTTCTCCGTATTTTCTTTCATCTCATAATGTTTCTTGTTTCACTGGCACTCTCTCTCTCTCTCTCTCTCTCTCTCTCTCTCTCTCTCTCTCTCTCTCTCTCTCTCACAAAAACGAAAATCTATTTCCCGCCAGGAGTGATCAGCCAAGAGTACCAACATGACGTACGCTTCATAAAACACTAAATCAACGGTAAACGCAAAGAAATCTACAAATATTAATACACAAAGCAATAATACTTACTTAACTATATTTATTGTCAATTTCAACAAAGTTACACGGGCTGATTTAGAGTCTTATTATGATGTTGACGAATCGCATAAGTTGGCACCCCTGAGACCCCGCCCCCTACTCCTCCCCCGTCACGTGAGGTACAGAGTGAGTTGTGTTGAAGTCCCGTGGTGGCGATTATCGTAATATTTCCCATCCTTCCGTGCGTCAGGAGGGCTGCGGGTGGTGTGGTGAGTACTTGAGGGCGTGGGGGAGGCGAGGCTGTGAAGCAGTAATAAGGGAACACTGGATAAAAGGACAAAAATTGAGACAAGATAAGGTGTTTCCTGTCTGCTGGTCTTCATACTGATTTCTCCCGTGGTCATCTTTACTCTTTCTCCCTCTCTCTCTCTCTCTTGATTTTAATGTCTCCTCCTCCTCTCTCTCTCTCTCTCTCTCTCTCTCTCTCTCTCTCTCTCTCTCTCTCTCTCTCTCTCTCTCTCTCTCTCTTGATTTTAATATCTCTCTCTCTCTCTCTCTCTCTCTCTCTCTCTCTCTCTCTCTCTCTCTCTCTCTCTCTCTCTCTCTCTCTCTCTCTCTCTCTCTCTCTTGATTTTAATGTCTCCTCTCTCTCTCTCTCTCTCTCTTGATTTTAATGTCTCTCTCTCTCTCTCTCTCTCTCTCTCTCTCTCTCTCTCTCTCTCTCTCTCTCTCTCTCT
>NC_087169.1:3039616-3042116 GCF_035594125.1 Scylla paramamosain
ACACACACACACACACACACACACACACACACACACACACATAGTGAGCTTATAATGAAATTTTACTCGAAATTAACGGAATATGCCAGAAATCGCATAAAACTTAGGTCACCTCACAAACAGCCTCTAAGGAAAACCTGTAGAAGCGCTCCTATTACTGGCAATGTGATCTTTTCCATTGCGGTGTTGTATCAATCGTTACCTCCTGTGACCTGTGTCTTTACGATTCTCCCCTTAACAGAAAAATAATAAAAAAATCTCCTTATAGGTCAAGAATTGTTTGCTTCTGTTGTCGTGTTGCATCGTTATCACAGTACTGGTCAATCCATCACTAAACAATATATCAGAAACCGAAACACATTTTCTGTCACTTATATGATGTCATTACAAGAGGATACAAAAGGCTACAAATGTTTTATATATTTATTTTTTTCCCATTACTTTCCTATATCGATTGTTAATCTCAGTCTGTATATATATATATACTCGTATATATATATATATATATATATATATATATATATATATATATATATATATATATATATATATATATATATATATATATATATATATATATATATATATATATATATATAATTGTCTTTATATAAAAATGAAAAAATAAAAAAAGTCAAGATATATATGCTTCTTTGCGTCTTCGCTCGTAATTCTGTTGCCTCGTTCTCTATCAGAGGAGACAAAACATATACGCCGGAAATGCAGCAAACTGTTTAGTAAGGTTCATCTGTAGTTGACTTTAAAGTAGAAGTCCCGAAGTAACACTGAGGTCAGCTGGCGCTGGTCAAACCTCACCTAGATTATCCTGTTCAGTTTTGCCTCCTGTATTCCAGGAAGGATCAGTACAGAATCAGTACAGAGGAAAATGACTAAAAAGAAACAAGGCAAGAAAAAATCGTTACGAAAGAAGATTGAAGATAAAATTACATTCCTTAGAGAGGCGCAGATTACGAGTGGATCTGGTAGATGTCTTTTACTTGTATAAAGGAGATCAGAGGATGAAAATATTTAGGATCTATAGTTAGCTCTGGTATTCGTCAGGGAAAACAACACAGAAACCAGAAATGACGCAAACTGTGTTGTAGAATGATTTTTGGAGTGTTAAAAGTAAAGTCTTGAAGAAATAATAAGATTATATTTGACACTCGTCATACCTTATGTAGACTGAACTGTGCATGGCCTTCATATTACAGGATGGATACAAGTCTATTACAATCAGTACAGTTTAAAAGAGATGAGAAATATTTCCTAGGAAAGGAGATCGAAGTTTTGGAATCTACATTTTTTTTTCCTGGAGAGGCGACGAGCAAGAGTTGCTCTCATAAATGTTAAGTGTTATATAAGCATAACAAGGGTGACAAAGTTCTTAGGGTCAGTAATCAGGATAGAACAAAAGAAATAATGAGTTCAAGCTTGATACAGATGAATTTAGAAAAAAAGAAAATGGTAAGAAATTGGTTCTCAAACAAAGTAGTGGGTTGTTGGGTTTAGGAAGGGGGATAAAAACCCAGGGAGGAGTTAGGACTCTTTTAATCTCTAACGTTTCGGCTGAATAGCCATCCTCAGAGAGACTGATTTACATGAGTGAAAACACACTATTTATAACAACATACAAAATTTTTTCATTTGACATTCGTACAGAGTATTGCCATCCTGGCGTGTACCTCACCTAATTTTATGTTCCTAGTCAGGTGGCATTACCCGCCTACGTGACGAGCCTTTACTGAGGATTTTCCTTGTACCTGACCTGAGGGCCAATCTGGCGGAATTACCCGCCCCACCTGATTAAACCTTCTCTGTGGTTAATGACTTCCCTAGTTGTTATGAGGGCTGCCTCTATAGCTTTTCTCATTCTTTTCTTCAATCCAACTTTAATTTCTTTAGCCTCTTCCCATTTTGGTAGGTGTTTACATTTTTCTATGTGCAATACAAGGGAGTTTGATGTGTTGTGTTTTAAAACATCTCTCCTATGCTCTGCTATTCTTGTTTTAAGTCCCCTGCCTGTTTCTCCTATGTACTGCTTTGTACAACCTTTTCATGGTATGCTGTACACTACGCTGTTATTATTAACAAGTCCGGTCTCTTTAGTCCTCGTTAGCTCACCAATTTTCTCTCCCGCTAATGTTGCTATTTTTAATCCTGTTTTAGACAAATATTTATTAATTATGGAAGCCTTGTCCGAATTTGGTACACATATATACCTCTCTCTTTTGCTGGTTGTACAAGGATCTTTATTCTCTTTGTTTTCACTTGTTATTTTTGTTATGTTTTGTTTATTTATATTCGTGCCCTTTGGGACTATAACTATCACATCATCATCACATCATCATCATAGTCCCAAAGGCCACGAATATAAATAATAAGTTAACATTGCTTAACAAAGTCCATAAGGATATCCAATTTACGGTGGAAGAGGAACAAGACAATAGATTACCTTTCCTAGATACGGTAATCTGGAGGGAAGAAGGAGTCAGTTTTT
>NC_087169.1:3047116-3069616 GCF_035594125.1 Scylla paramamosain
CCAGCACAGCCTCTTCCATCAAATGCTCTTTGATCTCCTGCTCCTCCATCACATGTTCTTCGACCTCTTGTTCTTCCATCAGAGGTTCTTTGACCTTTTGTTCTTTCATCACATGTCCTTCGACCTTTTGTTCTTCCATCATATGATCTTTGACCTTTTGTTCTTCCATCATATGTTGTTCGACCTCTTGTTCTTCAAGTAGATGTTCTTTGACCTCATGCTCTTTCATGAGACGTTCTACATCAGGTTCCTGCATAACAGACTCCTCCACAATAGTTTTTTCTTTAGGAGTAGATTCTTGCACCATAAATTCTTCCATAACATGTTCTTCCTTAACGTGGTCTTCCTGAAAATGTTCCTCCATAATATGTTCTACTATAACATGTTCTTCCTTAAGTTGTTCATTCTTAAGATGTTCTCCCATAACAGTTTCTTCCTTAAGATGTTCTTCTTTAAGATGTTTTTCTTCAAGATGTTCTTCCATAACAGTTTCTTCCTTAAGATGTTCTTCTTTAAGATGTTTTTCTTCAAGATGTTCTTCCATAACAGTTTCTTCCTTAAGATGTTCTTCTTTAAGATGTTTTTCTTCAAGATGTTCTTCCATAAGATGTTCTTCCTTAAGATGTTCTTCCACAACATGTTCTTCCATAACATGTTCTTCCGTAATAGTCTGGTGCACCGCAGACTCTCCGAGATGAGTCACCACAGGCTTTTCCAGCCCACGCTTCTTGCGTGTGAACAGCCGCAGGAATGCGTGGATGAAGGCGCAGCATCCAGCCTTCCTGGGCGTCTTGTCTGGCTTGTCTGGCTTGGTCTTGTTCATTGCTCCTCGCTTTGATGAGTTTGCGTGTTTCTCTGCACTGATTGTCGCCACTGTCTGTTTCTCTCCACTAACTGTTGTCACCGTCTGAGTCCCGGTCATGCCAAAGAGTCACACACTGTCTCTCTTTCGGCAGCAGGTGCGGCAGGGTTAGGTTTAGCAGGAACTGGGCCCCACAAAGCAACACAACAGGTTGGAGTTAGCGCCCCACGGCTGCTTGGAGTGGCGCCTGTGATTGGCTGGCGTGGTGGGTGATGGACAGTGATTGGTTGGCGTTGTGAGGATTTGATTGGGTGGTGTATATATATATATATATATATATATATATATATATATATATATATATATATATATATATATATATATATATATATATATATATATATATATATATATATTAGAGGTAAAAAGGGTAAACATTCTGAGTTATTTCTTTTCTTCACTTTATTACTCGCAACGTTTCACCTTCACGGAAGGCATCCTCAGGCATTGCATGTTGTGGAATAGGTGTATAGTCCTCACTCCATCACACTCCACCTGTGTGTGTGTGTATGTATATATATATATATATATATATATATATATATATATATATATATATATATATATATATATATATATATATATATATATATATATATATATATATATATATATATATATATATATATATATATATATATATATATATATATATATATATATATATATAAAGAGAAAGCTAGATAGATAGATGGATAAATAAATGTGTATTTATGGGTAAGCCGGGATTGAAAGATTATAGGCAACATTCGCCTCACAACACCTCAGCTTTCATTAATTAATTCCATTCAAACTTGTAATAAAAGTTTGATGAAGAGCATTGCATCAGAACAGCCTCCGTTACATGAAACGCTTTTGTTTCTCTGAAGAAAAGTTACATATTTTAATTGCAGAATTCTTTTTGTAAGCTTTTATTTTATTTCATTTTTTTCTTATTTACCAACATAACCAACATAACCCAGCCTCTATAACCAAATTAGCTTTAAAAGGACTAAGGCAATCTTTTTTTTTTTTGTTTGTAATAATTCAGCCTCTTTAACCAAATTAGCCTTTAAAGAGGACTAAGACAATTTTTTTTTTAATGATTCAGCCTCTTTAACCAAATTAGCCTTTAAAGAGGACTAGGGCATATTTTTTTTAATTCAACCTCTTTAACCAAATTAGGCTTTAAAGAGGACTTAGGCAATCTTTTTTTTTGTAATAATTCAGCCTCTTTAACCACATTAGGCTTTAAAGAGGAGTAAGACCATTTTTTTAATTTTTTTTATTTATTTATTTATTTTGCAATAATCCAGCCTCTTTAGCCAAATTAGACTTTAAAGAACCTTCAGCCGCTGGGTGAAGGTCCTTTAAGTTGTCCCATTGCTTAAAGCGTGTATTATTGTTATTATTATTATTATTATTATTATTATTATTATTATTATTATTATTATTATTATTATTATCGATCATTTAGTAGATGGATAGACAGACAGACGGATTTACACACACACACACACACACACACACACACACACACACACACACACACACACACACACGCATGGGTGACAGGTGTCGGTACAGAGTAATTATATAGCCCAGGAGTGGCAGAGAGTTTACTGTTGCACTCACCACCTTCTCGCTGCCCACCAGTCCTTCATGGCACAACTATATCACGTGGCTTGTTTCATGTGGCCTGCTTCCTCCACTACTCTCTGTTTTGGGTGGTGTATCATGATAACTATTACGTTACGACCCTGAGAGAGAGAGAGAGAGAGAGAGAGAGAGAGAGAGAGAGTCAAGGCGCAAAAACGCATGGCATGAAATTGTGAAATTATATTGAAAAAAAAAAAAGAAAACTGCTCGTACTCCGCGCCCAACTTTTCTTAGAGGAAACAGCAGCTCATATATTTAATTGCTTACATCTCTATTATTTCTGGCCTCTTGTAGCGTGGAGTGAGTGACTACTGGTGAGAGACGCTGTATAGCACACACACACACACACACACACACACACACACACACACACAGGTGCCAGTAAGGAATATTATGGTGACACTATCCTTGCCATTTATAAGTAAAAAATAAAGTTGTTATTCATTCTATAAAGTTTTCTGCTGCATCTGAATACAAAAATGGCTATATGTCGAAACTGCAATCATTATACTTTTGAGGAAAACAACTCCATTAGTTTTGAAGTTCAACCTTATCCCATTATATTTAGGGAGACGATACACATCTGCTTCTCTTCTTTCTCATCAACTTTCACTTTCCCCGACGCCTTGTGTGTCTGTCCCGTGGTTTCTTGTGTTCAGCGGCGCACACGCTTAGAAAAAATGGGTTATTGGGGGTAAGAAAAAGGTAAATCAAGTGTCTCAAATAGTTTGCCCTTTAAAAGGTAAATCACACATAGTTTATCCTACAGCATAAAAGGCTAAACTGAGACTAATTTATCCTTTATCAAAAAAGGTAAATTTAGTACTTGTTTTACCTCTTACGAAGGGTAAACTGAAATGCTAATTTACGCCTTGTGGTAAAATTATATGTTGATTTACACCTTGTACATCTAATTTATCCTTCCTATGGGGGAAAATTGTGCTGATTTACCTCTTGTGTACTCAATTTACCCTTTTTATGGAGTAAAATTATATGCTGATTTTCCATCTTGTGAACCCAATTGCTGGGACTTTTGGTTTCCCTTTATTTATTTTTTTTTTCGAATCTTTTTTTTTTTTTATTCTTCTGGACAGTCAACTGCAAATAGCCAAAATAATGAAAAAAGTGCCTCACCTCCACCAGTGAAGTTGGTGGTCATTTCGTTGAAGCGGCTCCCTGCTGTCACCAGGGTGGGGATTGCAGACTTGATCATATGGTGAAAGTAGAAATCTGGGATCAGTCATATAATCTACCTGTCAGCCTAACCATCAACACTCATAATACAACTTTTGAGCCCTCCCTCAGTCTGTCCCATAATCACCATTTATGACCTGGAAATAATATTTTGACATTCTTTACCCCACCTTACACAATTACTGAAGACATCAGACTTACTTTACCATTTATACACACAGTACATGAGGTGAATTAGATACACATGCTTCTGTTGCTCTTCCAGGCTGTACCTTTCCTTTCTTCTTTCAGAGTGCTGGATAGATTGTCCAGGTATTGGCTGTAAAACTTATGATAACTTTTACACCTTTGCTTGGAGAATTTCATTACGTGAATGAAGGATCCATGTACTTTATCTCACATCACACCTGGGGTGCCCACATTTGTCATTTTGGGCTCAATTTCAAGCTGAAAATGTTAAACACAACATTTTCTTATGAGTTCGTGTAACTCATCTCATTGAAAATTATGTGCATTATTATATTCACAAAATTTATTATTTGCATACATAACGTAATGGTTCCTACTTTATTGAAAATGTATCAGTGGTCAGCTTCACAACAAACTAGATATAAACAATGTGTGAAAAAGAAAACAAACGAGAAAAGTCCTCACAAAGTTCCTGTACCGTAGTGTTGGAAAGTCCTCAAAAACTTTCGCCACAGAAAGCTCAGGATTATACCTCCTTCGCTGCCTGTATGACAATGTTCTCTCCATCTTCCGCTGGCACAGCTGGAAGTCAGGAGTAGCTGTCCTCATCTCCTGCTGCACCACATTCAAATGAAGATGGATGACATCTTCATCATTATCTTGAGACAAATCCTGAAATACACAAGCCAGGAATTATTAAATTATATCCCCAAGCAACGAATGAGCCTATATAGCTCTACTTGCATAGATAAATAGGACTACCTCTCTTCCCAGGCAACTGCCTTGGAATACAACCATACTGGGACCATAGAACATGAGACCAGCTCACTAACAACTATGCTACAATCAATCAGTGGCTAGGAACACACGCCAAGGGATGTAACCAGCCACACGTACACCAAGCAGATATCACATGAACACATATCTCAGGTTTCTGACGCTTCACCAAACCATCATTGTCCCTGACACTCTCTTCCTGAATGGCTCGTTTCTCACCTCGATTTCTCTCTGGACAACCATTTTTTATTTATTTTTTTTTTAGCTCCAGAATACAGCTTGATGTTAATGGCAGCCTTAAAAGCTTCATCTTGTTCCTCAGTGACTGCCTCCAGCACCGATGAAATTTATAAGATTTTGAGAATCAGCAATTAAAATCAATATAGTGTTTAATGTGTTATCTATAAAAAATACAGATATTCACTAGATATTCTAGTCAACAGATATAAAATTACTTACAGGATCTCCAAGGTGTGGATAATCTTTCAGCAGGGCATTCAGTATAGTGGAATACCCTTTCCTGCACACCAAACTGAAGGGAGACATGAGACTTTAGGATTTCTTATATGATAAAAAGAGTTTTAATATCGGTAAACAGCTTTACAATCTACACTGAAAAATGAGTGACTTGTTGACTTGTCCTTGAAGTAATTGTAGGTTTACTTGAATTGGGTGGAAGTGTGTGAAACAGAGAAAGAAGGGAGGATTACAGTCATGATGTTCTGTGCTGCTGAGTGGAGGTCCCATGCTGGTGTGGGGTGAGGTGGCTGTGAACCCCTCTCTGATTACATCCCTACTCATATGCACGAGGTTTTGTTTTATAGGTGTGAATGCAGGCTGGTATCCATCATGTGACATGCCTTTCTTGGCACAATACTGGGGCAGCCTTCTGTCTGCAGGTTGCTCATCTGCCACTTCCTGTTCTCCACCGACCTGCACTTAATTCATCATTAATAAGGTTGGGTGACTTGCTCACTAAAGAAAATTTATATCACCAAGAGATACAGTGTAACTATTCTGGCAACAGAAAATAATCCTATCGAAACTTCAAGGTGATGAGGGCTTGGACCTTCCATGCAACTGTTGCAAAAAATTATAAAATATTCGTGAAAACAAACCCAACAACCTTGCTTTCAATTCGTAATATCTATTGGTCACTCCGGATTACAAAAAATAAGAATATTTTCTTCAAAGTTCGAAGGCAAAACACGTGTGCATCCTCCGACCATGTTTGGCCTTGCTCTTGCAATCCTGATACCTTCCCTTACCTTGACCTTCAACCTTCGTGACTTGGCACAGCCCAATGTTTAATGCACTCTCCTGCACAGACAAGTAGTGCAGGTGATACAATTCCGTGGGAATGTCAAAAATCATATATTTCTTCTCGTTGCCAGTAGCTGGCAACGTTTTTGCGCCTTTTTGCACCTTTTCTCTTGTTGATTCTGATCTTGATCTTGGTTATCCAAGACGTGAAAACCCGGACACATCCGACATGTGACTCAGTCACTACACTACACACCAGTAACATCTAAAATGTATTACAGTGGATAGTAAATTGATTTCAGAACCTCAGATGTCCCACAATTACATGCAAGTCTCCTTAACACACAGAAATGGTAGTAAATTAATTACATCTTGCCAGTTGAAAACCTGGACACAAAACGAAATATCACTGAGTGTCACTACACTGGACATCAGTAACACTTCAAACATCTCACAGTAGCTAGCAATTGTATTCCACAACCTCTGACACACCACAGCCACGTGCATAACTCTTTAACACACACAAATAACAGCAAAACATTTACACCTAGGAGCGGGACTTGGCATTTATCCAGCAGCATCCAAAGAAAACGTTCCGCACATCACCAGCTCATACCCTCTTATTGAAGAGCCGACCTACGATTTCTTTCCATAACCACATGAATTCACATAACAAAATCAATTCTTATGCTACCTTTATAATGCATAGCAGGTTGAATAGAGAAAAAAAAATCTCGAAAACGTGATGCACAGAAAACTGTTAGTGTAACGAAAAGGTAATTTACAAAGGGTAAATTACGAAAATATTTACCATTACGAGAAAGGTTGGCTTCGGCGGAAGGATGAATTATGCTCGTAATTCACTCATTTGACCAAGTTTGCCTTTAGCTCACATAGATTTACCCTTTTCTTACCTCATATTTTTTTTGCAGTGCAGTCTTGGAAGGAAAATCACTGTCGCGCCCGTGAGGGAGTGATGCAGTGAGTGTTGGGGGATATGGCGTGGCGGTGACTCGTGGCGGGAATAGTACGTGCGGGTTAACGCAACACGCCACCCCGCCATCCCTCACTTACCCCGAGGCGTCTAGTAAAATCCTGCCATTTGTTCAGCGGCAGCAACGGAACACGGGGAGGCGGCAACACACCCCATGTGATGCAGCACACATGGGGGAGGGAAATATGAAAACAGTATTTGTTCGCCACGGTACAACAAAGCGCCAGCAGCACAAACCACGCTCCCCGCCGCTGACGGAGCCAACACACAGCCCGGCCTGGAATCACAGACATTAAGTGTATTGTAGCGTATCTGAGCCGCGGGGAGCCGAAAGATAGTACGCACAGATAATGCTTTTGTGTCAAGAGCTGTGTAATGGTATCCAGCAGAGCAGCGGGCGAGGCCGAACCCTTACACTACAAGGAGGAGGAGGAGGAGGAGGAGGAGGATAGGAGACCACTGAACGGTGTAAATAAATCCAGATGGGAAGTGGAAAATGGGAAGTGGGAGAGAGAGAGAGAGAGAGAGAGAGAGAGAGAGAGAGAGAGAGAGAGAGAGAGAGAGAGAGAGAGAGAGAGAGAGAGATTTTCTGAGGAGGAACTGTGTGTGTGTGTGTGTGTGTGTGTGTGTGTGTGTGTGTGTGTGTGTGTGTGTGTGTGTGTGTGTGGATGGGTGAGTGAGTGGGTGGAGGGACAGGAAAGCTATGGAGGGGGTATAGGAGGGAAGAGAGTGTGGGGCCGGAAGAGATGTGAGTGTGTACGTATGTGTCTGTGTGGGTGGAGGGGGAGAATACGAGAAGGGGAGAAAAAGTGGGTGCGTGAGTGTGTGGGGGAGGAGGATGGCAGAGAGAACGAGAGTAATTACAGTCTGAAAAATGTGAAGAGAGGTTGATAAGAGACAGGTGTGAATGGGAGGGAGGATATGGAAGAAGGCTGGGGTGAGGGGCGAAGTGATGGGGAGTGGAGATGCGGATAACGGAAAGGCGTGAATGGGAAGTGGGAAGAAGAGTTACATGGAGGGAGAATGATTGGAGAGAGTGTTTGGGGAGTAGAGAGGGAGAGTACTGGGGGAGGCAAGCAGAGAGAGGGAGAGGGAAGGGTTACACAGCGGAGTGTTGGAGGGAGCCAGTGTAGCCAGAGGTAACGCACAGGAAACTCATCATTGTGTGTGTGTGTGTGTGTGTGTGTGTGTATGTGTGTGTGTGTGTGTGTGGTGGCGGTGGTGTTTTGTCACCCCTCATTGCACTAGAAAAATAAATGTTGAGTTACCCACAGACGTTGATGTATCGCCAGTTTGGGAGCCTCTGCACCAGAGAGGCGGCGTGGCTGGTGAGGAGGAGGAGGAGGAGGAGAAGGAGGAGGATGGAGTAACGAGAAGTGCATTATATTTTTATCCACTTTTTTTTTTTTTGTGCATATTTCCTCCTTTGTTTTTGTTTGTTTTTTGTTGTTTGGCTCTTGGCTGTTGTTGTTGTTGTTGTTGTTGTTCTTTTTCTCTATTTTGTTTTCCTTTTTTTCCTTATGATAATAACAGTAGCAAGTTAAGGAGAAAGAAAATAATAGCAAATAGAGAGAGAGAGAGAGAGAGAGAGAGAGAGAGAGAGAGAGAGAGAGAGAGAGAGAGAGAGAGAGAGAGAGAGAGAGTAGTGAATGAATGTGGCTGTGTGTGTGTGTGTGTGTGTGTGTGTGTGTGTGTGTGTGTGTGTGTGTGTGTAAGTCAGAGGTGATTAGATTTCATGAGTACTGTTTGTGCGTCAAAGCAGGATGGTGCAGTGTCCTTGTCAGACTACCGCTGGATACTATTATGATAACATCCTTGGCACCTCAGGAACTTCCACAAAACGCTGCCAAATGCCATCTTAGCCTCGCACTGAATCCCGAGAAGCAAAGTGACGGTAGTTTAAAAGTTAGGCATGTAGAAAAAACAAATTTGACGATAAAAGGAATAAGGTGACTGGGTCGTGAAGCGTGGCATACTGTTAGAGAGAGAGAGAGAGAGAGAGAGAGAGAGAGAGAGAGAGAGAGAGAGAGAGAGAGAGAGAGAGAGAGAGAGAGAGAGAGAGAGAGAGAGATATGGTACAGCGTGGTATTCCAGATTGGTGTTAAGTCTTGACAGTGCCAGCCGTTCACTCCGATCATTATATAGTTGATGCCGAAAGTGAAGAATAGAAAAGAAAAGGAAAGTAATTGTGGAAGGCAACACTTGACATAAACGCTTTAAACAATGACTCTTGCAAATCACTGTTGCACATGCGTTGGCTCAGGCTACGTTAGGTCAGCTCAGGTTTAGGGGCGCTACTTTGGCACGCGATCTACACAGCCAACGTGATCTACAAGAGTCAAATTCTGTTTTGGTATGCGATCCACCTGTTTTATTTATTTATTACGTCTTAGATAAAACATTTTACATTTACTTATATCTATTTAAAAGTAATTACCATTTTTATATATACATTTATTGAAATTTTTATACATTCATTATAAGAAATAAATAAATGTGAATGGAAGGAAGATGAGGTAGAAAAGCAAGAAGTTGACCGTCAGAGTTCTTCTCACCGCACGCCACCAGAAATAATCAATGTATTATACAAGCCCAAATAATGATCACGAATTTGATGCTTTAAATAAATAAACTAATAAATAAATAAATAACGATGATTACGATGCGCGTGACGAAGATAACGATGCGATTCCACGATAATGATACGAGTTTCCACGGTAACGATGCGATTCCACGATAACGATGCGATTCCACGATAACGATGCGATTCCACGATAACGATGCGATTCCACGATAACGATACGATTCCACGATAACGATGCGATTCCACGATAATGATACGAGTTTCCACGGTAACGATGCGATTCCACGATAACGATGTGATTCCACGATTCCACGATAACGATGCGATTCCACGATTCCACGATAACGATGCGATTCCACGATAACGATGCGATTCCACGATTCCACGATAACGATGCGATTCCACGATTCCACGATAACGATGCGATTCCACGATAACGATACGATTCCACGATAAAGATATGATTCCACGATAACGATGCGATTCCACGATAACGATGCGATTCCACGATAACGATGCGATTCCACGATTCCACGATAACGATGCGATTCCACGATAACGATGCGATTCCACGATAACGATGCGATTCCACGATTCCACGATAACGATGCGATTCCACGATAACGATACGATTCCACAATTCCACGATAACGATACGATTCTACGATAACGATACGATTCCACGATAAAGATGCGATTCCACGATTCCACGATAACGATACGATTCCACGATTCCACGATAACGATGCGAGTTTCCACGATAACGATACGATTCCACGATAACGATGCGAGTTTCCACGATAACGATGCGATTCCACGATAACGATGCGAGTTTCCACGATAACGATGCGGGCGCGGCGATAGCTATACGACATTGTCTACCTAACTACATAGGTACCAGGACGAACCCTTCCTCCCCAAGGGTCCACCCCAGTCCCTGGGTGTGAGGGCAGTGACGATGCAACCTTGCCGCGCCTCACATGGGTCGCCATGAGCAATGACCCACCACACACCACTCCCCAACCACTGTCATGAAGTGAGCCCTTTTCTCCCCTAAAGGACCCCTCGTACTGCCAGTGTCTGGTGCATGGTGCACGGCGTGCCCTCGTTCATGGCGAGTTGTTCAGCCCGGCGTCATCATAATCAAGGGACCCGTACACACCCTCCACCAGACTCTATGGAAAGAGCCCTTACTCCCCATAAGGACTCCCCCCTCCGGGCAACATCTGGTGAATGGCAGACATTGATCTCTTGCTTATGGCGACCCCTTGCCTAGTGTAAGGCGCTGCAAGTGGACGACTACTACTGAAGCTTGAGGCCGCAAAGGAAAAGAAGGACCTGCTGCCAGTTCTCTGCCTTGGGCCCCAGGCCGGACCCGACAGCCACCTTCTCCCCCCGTGCGGCGCCCAAGGCCGTCACGGCCCTCAACGAATTTTGGCTGAAAGTTCTCAAACGTCATTTAAATTTTGATTCGAATATAAAATCGTCGATGGTAAATGAAAAATGGCTTTGGTTTGAAAGTGTGCAAGAGTGGGCTGATCAATGAAACAAGATGAGGCAGCTTTGCTCCGGAGTATTTGAGTGTACCTTGCGTGTTTGCTGCCCGTGAATATGCGCATGTTCGTGTGTGACCAGAGAGAAACAGTAATCCAGTGGTAGTGACTATTTAATAGGGAACTTAACAAGATTAGATACATTTCTGGATGAGTGGACGTAGATTTGCATGTCTTGTACACGAACTATCATCTGTAGACCCATTTTTTTTTTTTTTTGATAGCTGCTATTATGGTCTTTAAAAAGTAAGAAATAGATCGTCAGTTTTTTTTTTTTTATCATCACATCGTTAGCATTTGATGACAAGAAGACACGGAGTGACGAGTATATACACTTGTAAATTTGTGGGCGGCCGAGAGAATGATATTAGTCATCTCGAGATGCTTAGGGACACCTGGACTGTAAACATGCAACCCCTCACCTGAAACGTGGTAAAGAGAGCGGCAGAGCCAGCGTTAATTCCCAGTGGGACCATAACCCTCAGCCGGCCAGGCCTGTGGCTTGCCTTGGCCCAACAGGCTGCGTCGCTCATGCCACCTCAACCACGCCTTGCATTGCTCACACGCTTTTTACTCACTAATTGTTATATATATATATATATATATATATATATATATATATATATATATATATATATATATATATATATATATATATATATATATATATATATATATATACATAAGAGAGAGAGAGAGAGAGAGAGAGAGAGAGAGAGAGAGAGAGAGAGAGAGAGAGAGAGAGAGAGAGAGAGAGAGAGAGAGAGAGAGAGAGAGAGAGAGAGGGGGGGGGAAGGAAGCATTCGGCCTGGGTGAGGGACTGGAGGGATTAGCAGTAACACGTGAAGGGCAGACCAGTGTGTAGGAGAGTAACGTAAGGTAACGTAAGGGGGGGAGGAGAGAGACAGTTTGGGTGAAGGAAGAGAGTGTTAGTTGGGTGGGATGGAAGGGAGGGGAGTGGAGGGGAGGGGGGGGCAAAGTTTGGGTGAAGGAAGTATAGTGTTAGAATGAAAGATGACGGGCAGACCGTCCTGCTTTGCTTATGATGCTGTTTATTGAGAGCAGGCTCCTCTTGCCTTTCATCAGTTTTGAAGTAAAATGTTTTAAATTTGTGTATATTAAAAAAAAACTCCAGTTCCTGTCAACACGACTGCATGTTTTTATTTTATCATTTTATTTTATCTATTTATTTATTTATTTATTTATTTATTTACTTGTTTGTTCTTTTGTTGTAATTGCAATATAAATATAATATAACGTGAAAGTGTGTGTAGGAGAGTGAGGCGTCCGGCAGTGTTTATCACGTCACCAAAACAATGTCAAACCCTCCGCCACACCTCGGGACACCGCCACCCAGTGGGGACAGAATCCAGGGCCCGCCACGCTCCGCCGTGAGGGAGGGGCTTGCGCCTCAGGCGATCGTGAACAGAGTACAGGGAGGGAGCGGAGCGTTAGCTGAGTTCCATCGAAGGATCTCGGAGGTGCAGGCTGAGTTTCGTGAGAGGATCTCAGACCTGCAGGCTGAGTTCTATGAGAGGATCTCAGCACCTGTGGGAGGGTCGTGCCCCACCGTCACCTTACCTAGTAAGGCGACGGAGGAGCAGTGGTCGGTTGTGTGCAGGGGAGCCAAGAGGGTGAAGGTGCTCAGGGCACCTTCCGTGGAGACGAAGAATCCCTTCAATGTGCTGGAGGAGGGGAAGGAGAAGGAGGTGGACAGGGCTGGAGGAGGCAAGAAGGAGGGCAGATGCAGTTACCCTGCACCAAGGTAGAGTGCTTGTGTTTGGTAATAGTCAGGTTAGGCACTTAGATAGTGCGTTCTGTGCTAGGGATAGGAAGCGTAGGTCGAGGGTGTGTTTGCCGGGGGCCGGGATAGGGAAGGTAGCTGATAGGATAGACACGTGCTTGGAAAAAGATGGGACCAAGCCCATTGTTTTTCTCAGTGCGGGAGGGAATGACCTTGGTAAGGTCAGGAGTGAGGAGCTTATCAGGAGGTTTCGACAGGCTTTGGACAGGATTAGGGACAAGGGTGGGATCCCCGTGGTATGTGGTGTCTTGCCGAGGAGGGGAGTTGGTGCTGAGTGGCTGTCCAGGGCTATTACAGTGAATCGCAGGCTCGCGAATCATTGTAGGAGTAATGGATGGACGTTCATCGACAACTGGGACCTTTTCTATGGCAGGGACACCTTGTACGCCAGGGATGGAGTGCATTTGTCACGCCAGGGTGTTCGTGTTTTGGCCGAAACACTCGAGCGGGAGGTAACTGCACTCCAGCACTTTTTTCGTTAGTCGGGAGGGAAGAAGGGGTAGTGAGGAGAAGGCAAGGGGCAAATTAGTTAAATCTAGAAAGGAAACTAGCTTAGGGATGGTGAGAAATAGCTTAAGTGTTTACTACACAAATTGTAGAAGTATTCTGAATAAAATAGACTTGCTTAGAGGAATAGCGAGTGTAGAGAAATTTGATATCATTGCTTTAACTGAAACTTGGTTAGATATGTCAGGAAAAGTATTTAATCCAGAGGTTAAGATAGATGGGTATACAATGTTCTATAAAGATAGAGAAAACAGGAGAGGAGGAGGTGTCGCGTTATACGTTAGGGACACATTACAGTGCTGTATGAACAATAGAATTAAAACAGATAACAAAGCAGAGTCGATATGGGTAGATATTAAGGAAGGATCACAGTCAGTAGTACTAGGGGTAGTTTACAGACCACCGACCAGTACAGAGGAAATTAACACCTCACTGTGGCAGGAATTAAATAGAGCAGGCAGGTACAGTCAGGTATGTGTGGTAGGGGATTTTAATTTTAGGAATATCGACTGGAGTCTGATTGTGGGTAACAAGGAAGCAGAGGAATTCCTTAAGGTAATTCAGGATAATTTTTTAAAACAGGTAGTCGTAGAACCCACAAGGGGGAATAATATTCTAGATTTAATTCTTACTAACAGGGAGGAAGCAGTTACGCAGGTAGAGGTTGGAGGACAGCTAGGTAACAGTGACCATAGGGAAATTAGGTACAATCTAGAATGGGAAGAAACTGTTAGAAATAAAAACACTAGTAAAATACCTGACTTTAGGAGAGCAGATTTTGAAGAATTAATAAGGTACCTCCAAGGAGTGGACTGGCAAGGGATGCAGGGTGAGGTCAGGTCAGGGACGGAGTTCAGAGAGATAAGGCAGGATGAGGGAGGTGAGGTGAGGCTCCAGAAGGGAGGAGGAAAGAGGAAGGGGGGAGATAGGCGTGAGTATGTTGGAATGTCAGGTCATGCTGAAATGAGAGAGGTAAGGTCGAGGCGAGTTGATGAGGGAGGGGAGAGGATGGTAGGGAACGAGATGAGGGGTTTAGGTGAAGTAAATGTAGATGAATTGTATAAATATTTCGTAGATAAAGTTCATACAGGTCAATTAGCAAATATCCCGTATAAAACAATAAGATCACAAAAAAATGACCCTAAATGGATGACTGCTAGGTTAAAGCATTATATAGGGCGTAAGAGAAGTATATATAAGAGATTAAGGGCAGGTGAGGAAGTTTTAAGGACACAGTATAATGAATTAGTTAGAACAGTCAGGAAGTTAACGAGGAAAGCTAAGGACAATTATGAATTAAAGGTAGCCAGCCAGGCGAAGACGGACCCCAAGGGATTTTATCAGGTATACAGGACGAAAAATAAGGATACTGTAGGTCCATTAAAGGCAGCAGATGGGGAGCTGGTTAGTTCTGGGGAGGAGATTAGTAAACTTCTGAATGATTATTTTTTAACTGTCTTCACTCAGGAAAACATGCAGGATATGCCAGATAGTGAACAGGTGTTTAGAGCAGATGAGTATGAGAAGCTGACGGATATTTCCATAACTAGGGAGATAGTGGAGCAGGAGATAGATAGGCTAAAAAAGTTCAAGTCACCAGGACCTGATGAAATATATCCCAGAGTACTGAAGGAATGTAAAAAGATTATTAGTGAGCCGTTAGTTTCTGTCTTTAGGAAATCACTGGAGTCGGGTGAGGTACCAGAAATGTGGAGGCAGGCTAATGTAGTACCCATCTTTAAGAAAGGGGATAAAACTTTAGCGTCTAATTATAGACCTGTCAGCTTAACTTCAGTTGTAGGTAAAATGTTAGAGTCAATAATAGCCAGGAACATTAGGGAACATTTAGACAAACATAACTTGATAAATCAGTCACAGCATGGCTTCACGAAGGGGAAGTCTTGCCTGACAAACTTGTTAAGTTTTTACAGTAAGGTGTACGAGGCAGTAGATAATGGTGATAGTTATGATATCTTATATCTGGACTTTAGTAAAGCATTCGACAAGGTGCCCCATCAAAGGCTCCTGAGAAAGGTTAGGGCGCACGGGATAGATGGGAAGGTGTTAGGTTGGATAGGGTCATGGCTTGGTAACAGGCGACAGAGAGTGCTAATAAACGGCTCGAAATCCGAGTGGGGTCATGTCATTAGTGGGGTGCCACAGGGATCAGTATTAGGGCCATTATTATTTCTAATATATATCAATGACTTGGAAAGTGGAATTAGTAGCGATGTTAGTAAATTTGCGGATGACACAAAGATAGGTAGATTAATTAGGTCAGAAGCGGATGCCATCGCCTTGCAGACAGACTTAGATAGAATGAATGAATGGACGGATAGATGGCAAATGCAATTTAATATCAATAAATGCAAAGTGCTTAGCGTAGGTAGAGGAAACCCACACAATAGGTACACATTAAACACCCAAACTCTGGTAGGTACAGGGTACGAGAAAGATTTAGGAGTTATAGTTAGCTCTGAACTCCGTCTAGGGAAACAATGCATAGAAGCCAGAAACAAGGCAAATAGGGTACTAGGATTCATTTTTAGGAGTGTTAAAAGTAGAAGGCCGGAAGTAATATTAAAGTTATACTTGGCGCTGGTCAGACCTCATCTAGACTACGCTGTGCAGTTCTGGTCCCCACATTACAGGAAAGATATAGGTCTATTAGAATCAGTACAGAGGAGAATGACTAAAAGGATACAGGGGATGAGGAGTATTCCTTACGAAGCGAGGTTGAAGCGGTTAAATTTACATTCTCTAGAGAGACGTAGGTTAAGAGGGGACCTGATAGAAGTCTTTAAGTGGTATAAGGGTTATAACAAGGGAGATGTAAGCAAAATTCTTAGGATCAGCAACCAGGGTAGAACAAGAAATAACGGGTTCAAGCTTGAAAAATTTAGGTTTAGGAAGGAGATAGGAAAAAATTGGTTCTCGAATAGAGTGGTAGATGAGTGGAACGGACTCAGTAATCATGTAGTTAGTGCTAGGACACTAGAGAGCTTTAAGAGAAGATTAGACAAGTTTATGGATGGGGATAACAGATGGAAATAGGTAGGAGTGTTTCATACAGGGACTGCCACGTGTAAGCCTGGTCGCTTCTTGCAGCTTCCCTTATTTCTTATGTTCTTATGTTAGAGATGACTCAGTTCCGCGGCGCCGACCAATGGGAGACGTGGCACTCAGGCAAGGATAGGCTGATTCCACCAGCCAGCGGCGCGGCGAGGCGAGGGGCGGGGCAGGGAGTGGATGCCTCCTCGCCACCACGCGATAAAGATGGCGGAGTTTCCAATATATATATATATATATATATATATATATATATATATATATATATATATATATATATATATATATATATATATATATATATATATATATATATATATATATATATATATAAATAGAGAGAGAGAGAGAGAGAGAGAGAGAGAGAGAGAGAGAGAGAGAGAGAGAGAGAGAGAGAGAGAGAGAGCGTGTGTGTGGTACTTAAAGTTTGGATTCTTCTCTCCATTGCCAAACTAAATTTTTGCAAGTACAGAGGCAGACATCTGCTACTCACCACTCCACTCCGTCAGTCTGTTAAGCTCCTCCTCAAGTTCATTGCAGTCTTCATTGCACGTCGCCTTACCACCTAACTTTGTGTCATCTGCTAATTTAACTTCCACTACAGCCTGTTAAACAATCACTCGAGTCATGAAAACACCCTTGGAAACCCGAACAACTTCCACCACACCCTGTTAAACTATCACTCGAGTCATGAAAACACCCTTGAAAACCCCAACAGCTTCCATCACAGCCTGTTAAACTATCACTGGAACTATGAAAACACCCTTGAAAACCGCAACAACTTCCACTATAGCCTGTCAAAATTCCACGAACCAAGAAAGGTAACAGAGAGCATACAAGTACGATCAATGGTATCCCTTGGTCATCTTCCTTTACCACTAGCATCGTGAATGAAGGAAAGCTCAAAAACTTCCAGTAAAGCAGACTGCAAATTGTGGAGATGAGACGGCGGAACGTTTGAGAATATCAGTCCCCGTGTTCTGAACCGCTCCGGCTCTCGTCACGACTGTTTTCCAAGGCCACAGAGACGCTTAGCCGGGTTCTCAACAGTGTTTCTCCTGCTAGTAATGCAGAAATATTGTTAAATCTGTCACTAGAACCGTAAAAAACAACCTTGAAAACGCTCTGGTCTCTCATGAAGACTGTTTCCCGAGGCCACACAGACGCTTAGCCGGGTTCTCAAGGGTATTTATCCTTTAATAATGTAAAAATATTGATTGTATGTCAATAAAACCTGTATTGTATGCAGAGACTTTTGAGTGCAGTGAAGGTGCGGCACGAAAAAAGTTTCAGAATATAGTTCATGGCGGTGCGTGCGGCGTGAGTCACGGGGCGCGGCGGAAGGCGGTCAAGAGGGAAAGGGTTAAGGGATGAAGTTAAGGGGGAGGGAGTGAAAGATAAGGGGGGTTCAAGGGTAAGTTGTAAGAGTTGGTGGATTAAGAAGGGAGGAATGAGAGGGGAGCAAAGGGGAGGAATTAAGGGAAAGGAGTCAGGGTTTTGGAAGGGGAGGGCAGGGATGGGTACGAAGGTAGAGGAGTGGAGTAATTAGAAATGGGTGGAAATTAGGAAGGGAAAGAGTTAAGGGAGAGGGAATAAAGGGAAGGAGAAGGAAGGGGAGAGAGGTAAAGAAGCTATTTCTCTCTCTCTCTCTCTCTCTCTCTCTCTCTCTCTCTCTCTCTCTCTCTCTCTCTCTCTCTCTCTCTCTCTCTCTCTCTCTCTCTCTCTCTCTCTCGTATGGCCATAATCACCCAACATCTTGTCCTCCTCCTCCTCCTCCTCCTCCTTTTCCTCTTTTTCTTCCTTCTCTTCTCTTTTCCCTTTGCTTCTTTCGTAATCAACATTGCGCTGTAAAAATTTCACATAAGACGTAAGGATGATAATGACGAACAATGATGATGATGATGATGATGATGATGATAGTGGTGGTGGTAGTGATGATGGTTTTGGTGGGTTTAGGAACAATAAAAAAAATCAGGATGATAAGAATGAATGATGGTGATGACAATGATGACGATGATGGTCGTAGGTGATGATAATGATGGTGATGGTATTAATGTTGATAATGGCCGCGGATGAAGACCATTTCTCAGTGTAGTCATTAGGGTCATCACTGCCAGAAGGACGAGAAAGAATGGCGATGACCTCGTGAAGATGGTGACGAGAGTGATGGTGGTGATGATGATGATAATGATGATGGTGGTGGTGATGGTGGAGATGAGAATGATGATGATGATGATGATGAGGAGGAGGAGGAGGAGGAGGAGGAGGATGAGGAGGGTGATAAAAATGATGACAGTGATGTGCATAATGAAGAGAATAAAGATGATGAGAAATGTTAATTGTATAATGATGTATTGGTGTGTTACTCGTGCCTGTACATTTCCTTCACTGACACATACAAAAAAATTTAATCAGTCATTTGCTAACTGTTTCCTGTAAGGCTTTGATCCCTTACTGCCACGCGTCGCCACTTAAGTACGTAGCGACCCGAGGAAGAAGAAAGAAGGCGGAGGTCCACCCAGGCGAGCCGTTCCCGCGTCACACAACTTACACGTTAATTTCTCGCAGAGTAAAGCAAAACACAACAGATGTGTATAGAGACTCTAGATAGTATCCGGAAACATTTCTGCCCGCACCCCGACTATTTTCCTGAGGCTGTAGTTGAAATTACACAGATTTTCAGGCTGTTTGTACGGTTCTAGTGACAGACTGGTAAGGTCTCTACAGCATCATCCGGAGAAACAATCTTGAAAACCCGTGTAATTATCTCTGTGGCCTTTGAAAATAGTCTGGTGAGAGAGCAAAGCTTTTCAGAACACAGGCACATAACCTTGCTTCATGCTTCATGAAAAACAAGTGCATTTGTGATACCTGAGAATGCCTTGTTGCATTTCCCCCATTAGCCTGTCTCTCATTGGTGAAAACACCCGCACTATATGTATTACGTTATTTCATTAGACTCAAGTCGCTATTTCAAGTCTACATATGCCTCAATAAATACGAGAGCTGAGGTGGTGGCCTGCTTCCCGACTGCCAATCAGAGCGTTCTATTTTTCCGTTTTCTTTCTTACTCTTCGTAAAGCTCATGTATCCTTCATTTGTCCTTACTTCTTGCCTCACAGTGTATTGGTAAGTGTCTTCTACTGCTAATATAACCGTGATTCTATTATTTTGTATCATTACAAGTAGTATTGCGAGAGTGGCTCTGTTCTTAGTGACAATTACCTCAGCACACCTTCCACCAATCAGCGCCAAGTATTCAAGTCACGTGATACTCTCTCCTCGCCGTCTCCTCAGCCATTCGCCCTGTGCCCGCTGACGTGACGGGTCTCCGGTTGTGTTACGGCGGTGAAGTGGTGTTGCGTCTTTCCTCGGCGGGTATGTTGTGGTGGACTACGGTGTGGAGGGAGAGGTGGATGTGAATATGGCTGGCCTGTTGGTGGATAGGGAAGAGAGATGTGGAGAGTAGGAAGGTGGAGAGGGAGGTGGAGGTGGCTATGGCGGACGTGACTGGGTTGAGGTGGTGGTTGTGGTGGTGTTTGGTGTGTTTGTGTGTGTGTGTGTGTGTGTTTGTTGAGGATGGAAGTGGTTTGGATGACTAGGATGATGGCGTGACTGGCTGGTGATGATGGTGGTAGTTGCAGGGTGGGGGTTGGAATGGTTGTAGGGGGTGTTGGTAGTGATGGTGAACGTGACTGGCTTGTGGTAAAGGTGGTTGTGGTTCTTGGGGATGGTGGTGGTTGAGTAATAGTGGTGGGGGTAGCGGACGTAAAGGTGTTGTGGTTGTTGGGTGTGGTTGAGGGTTGGGGTGGTGGTGGTAGTTGGGAGTGGTGGTGGTGGCGGTGGTGGTAGTGGTGATGGTGACGCTACAGTTGTCAGGGTTTATAGAGATGGTCGTGTGTGTGTGTGTGTGTGTACTCCTGTAATCAGCAAACTGCAGTCACTCGTTCGCTTGTTTCACCTCCCTGCTTCAGGCCTTCCTTCTCTCCCCTCCTCTCCCTCCCCACTCCCTCGCCTGCCTGCCACCCTCTCCCCTCTCTTCCTCGCCTGCTCTCCCCTGCTCCTCGTGTCCTAGGTGAGTGTTACCTTATTTGAGTCAATATATATAATGGTTTTTATTTGAGATTGAAGCTCCACACGTAATGAAAGGTAGTAATTTGTGGTTTTGAATGCTGTTATTGGACTATTTATGTAAACTTGCCATAGAAAACTATTTATTGGGAAATGTGTGTATATTTCAAAAATTTCATCTATATAATGACCTGTGTGATGTGACGTTAGAGAGAGAGAGAGAGAGAGAGAGAGAGAGAGAGAGAGAGAGAGAGAGAGAGAGAGAGAGAGAGAGAGAGAGAGAGAGAGATTGACAGCAAATGAGGCTATATTTTAACTTTCCTGACTCTGTGATGATGAAAGTTACATGATTGAGGTTGCAGTTAAGTAAGTTGAGAAGCTGAGCAGATAAGTACAAGTACACCACCTGTCTGTCTGTCCGTCTTTGTCAGTCAGTCAGTCAGTCTGTTGATGGAGGACTGGTGGAGAGCAATCTGTGTCTGTCTGTCCGTCTTTCAATCATTCAGTCAGTCAGTCAGTCTGTCTGTTGATGGAGGACTGATGGCGAGACTAATGTGTGTTTGTCTGTCTACGTGATGCTTCCCTCCGCTGTTTCATTACGTAGACAAAATACATGAACAGGAAATACTGGTTTTATTTATTAATGGACTGGTGTGGTGGTGGTGGTGGCGGCGGCGGCGGCATCAGTAGTATTCAGGTGTCATATCTGTAACGTAATAGGGAATGAAGGCAATACGTATGCGATGGCAGCTTGAAGGTAACAACTGGTGATGAAAGGTGGTGGTGGTGGTGGTGGTGGCAGGGGCTCTCTCTCTCTCTCTCTCTCTCTCTCTCTCTCTCTCTCTCTCTCTCTCTCTCTCTCTCTCTCTCTCTCTTTGCCTGAAAAGCTTACGCTTAAAAAAAGGCTAGCCATAATAAAAAAATTATGGAATATAAATATACAATGTATGTAATGGCTATAAATAAATGTTCAAATGTTCTCTCTCTCTCTCTCTCTCTCTCTCTGCAGACGAGTGGAGTTGTGTTGTTCAGTCAGTTTTTCTAATGTGTGTGAAGTGCTTGGCGTGGGTGGCAGGGGCGTGGAGGGCGTCACGCTGGTAGTGTAGAAAAGAAAGCGAGAGGAAAGTAATGCGGTGGTGGTGTTTAGTAACTGAGTGAAGTACTGGCGTCGTAATGACCATTTCTGCCCATTGTGCTTTCTGACAGTTGAAGTAGTGTGCTTTTGTAATGAGTCGTTTATCATTTATTATATTTTCACGTTCAGGAAAATTGTTTTTATTATATATATATATATATATATATATATATATATATATATATATATATATATATATATATATATATATATATATATATATATATATATATATATATATATATATATTGTATAAGAAATATAAAAAAAAATTCAGTTCAAAAGAAAAATTGTTTGAAAAAAAGAAAAACGAATCACGAATATATATATATATATATATATATATATATATATATATATATATATATATATATATATATATATATATATATATATATATATATATATATATATATATATATATATATATATATATATATATATATATATATATATATATATATATATATATATATATATATATATATATATATATATATATAATAAAATAACTAAACAATTTTCCTCCACGGCAAGTCGACATCAAAACTTGCTCCATTCATTCCGTTCATTGTCAGACAGAGACCATGTACCCTGACACATTAACAAAAAAGAAAAAAAAAAACACCTTTCGCTACTGAGAGAGAGAGAGAGAGAGAGAGAGAGAGAGAGAGAGAGAGAGAGAGAGAGAGAGAGAGAGAGAGAGAGAGAGAGAGAGAGAATGGTGGCCAGAGTAAGACGAAAGAGAAGGCAAGGTAAACAAACAAAAGAAAAATACAGATGAAAAGAAAATCTGCGGTAAAAATGCCCCGCTGAAACAAAAATGAATGAGAAAGTGTAATGAAACGATGTGATAATTG
>NC_087169.1:3072116-3082116 GCF_035594125.1 Scylla paramamosain
AGGTTAACGGAGAAAAGTACTTTACACCTGTGTTTTTATTTATTTTCTTATAAGTCACTTTTTGCTTTTTGTTGATTACTATTTATTTATTTATTTTTATTGAAAAATGAGTGTGAATGCAGCACAATATATAAAGGTGTGCATTCCAGAGTGAAAGGAAGGCGTGCACAGGGTAGAGTGCACAGGATGCAGTGCCTTTTTTATCACCAGACCTTGATTGATTGAAGCAAATGAAAACTTTGGTGTGAGTACCTTACGAAGACACTTGACAATACTAATGTCACCTCACCTCGTGGTTTCACCTTAACACCTACAAACATTGGCTGGACACAAGGTCACAGAAATAATTTATTCTCATTTATTCTCATCTTTACAAATTACAGTCTTTCCACATCAAAGTAACTAATCACCTTTATTCATACACTTGAGGGTGGTTGAAGGATCGCTAATCCCTTGTTAAATTGCCTGTGTTCAACTCGTATCTCCTCCCTCATTTATTTAAAAAGTATTTTGATCAGGAAGGATAGGAGAACAAAGTCTGCTATCTTTTTTCTTTTATTGTACGATTTTTTTTCGATGAAAAGTAAAAAAAAAAAACAAATATTTGTCAAAAATCAAAATCAACTCCAAACAAAAATGACGACAGCAGACTTTATTCGCCTCTCACAGTTTGATAAGCCGCAATAGCCCATCTGTCTGTAACACCAATAAAAACAGAGCAGATCATTTTTATATGCTAAAATCCGCCATTTTGAGATATTATGTCATAAAGTTTAAGGGGTGACTAATTCACCTATTGCAGCCAGGGACTTAAAATTCACGCGATATATACATCAGAATATGTTGAAAAAGCAGACATAGTTTTAGTTACTCCGATTGGTTTTGTGTATAAGGCCTAAAGCTATTCATGATTTCACCCCTAATTACCGGGTGGGAGGGGAGAAGGCGGGTGAAAACAATTTTTGTTATATTTCGCCATATTTCTAAGTAAAAACCAGTGTTTAATTGTTTGAAAATAAATAAAATATTAATGCAAAAGATATCTAATGCAGATACATTAACTATTTGCTAGATTTACGATAAAAAAAATAATTATATGATTTTTTTTTCGTATATCAATTTGAGAAAATAGTTAGACTTAGAATTTCGTGCTTTCTAATATTGTATGCAGCAAGAGAACCGTAGATATTCATGGGAGAGTGAAGAAGAACGGGTATGTCAGAAAAATATATGAAAAGAGAAAAAAAAATGTAAAAAAAAGTTGTGTGACATGTCTCGCAGCGGGCGAAACCGTGGGAATTTCATAACAGAAGACCTCTTTACATAAGGGGATTTTTTTAGTTCTTATCAAAACGTTACATATATCAAAAGAAGCGGAAAAAAATTAGAAAATTATAAAAGAAAAAAAAACTTTTTTCATGTCCGGATCGTACATCACCCTTGATGCAAAAAATGTCCGCGCCTGACGTTGTTAACACACACGACACACACTTCCCTTGAGAAAAGATAGTATGAATGTCTTCACGAGTGTCCTACTGTTTCATTTTAGAGCCCCTCCTCTTGATGACGACACGCACACTGTCAGCTACACTTTGCAGCGTCTCTCTCTTAAATTTTCCCCAATATCTTTGTATCTCCATTTCAGATGAATTGTTCTCTTTCCAAGGGTTGAGGAGAACATGGTCGTGGTTCAAGTGAAGCCACTACAGCCACTGCCTGACAAGTCTTCCACACTGGTGAGTGTTGTTCAAGCATGTCTTAGTATTGCTAATTCCTTATTTCCCAGAATATCTACCACTATATAGTGGAAATGCCTTACCAACACAAATAACGTCAAGCAAAAATAGACTCTACACTAAGTGATGAAAAACGTAGCATCATCCGCTGCACCAAACAATACAGCAGCGAAGTGACACTGCCAGGACTTGAACCAACACCTGCCTGCCTCACTGACACCTGCCGTGGTGCCAGGGAGTGCCGAGGCCCGTGCTGCCACCACGCTGAGAGAGGGAGAAAGAGAAGAGCATCAGAGAGGGATGACCGTGGCAAGAAGGATGGTGTGTTAGGTGACTGGTTCAGACAGTGACAGTGGACAGAAGAAATGCTGGAGAAAGATTAGACCACAGGTGGTTCATGTTGTACTATAGTATTTCAAACTCACGATGACCCACCAGGTGTTGGTCGCTTCAAGGAGCGGCGGTGCCAAATCTAACCCACCCCCTCAGAAAACGGAGACAACCGTTCTCTTTATTTGCATGTATGACTTTGTTATAAGAATCAAGACACCCACACGTGCTTATAAGAGAGAATGAAACTCTGATATTTATTTTTCCTGATATGTTTAAGTGATATATATGATGGAATACAAAAGTATAACAAATGTGACCTTCCATCCTGGCTACCAAGAGGTGAATGACTCAGTCGCACACCTGTGTCGAGGCGACCCTTCCCCCACCCACTCCCGTTAGATTCTGGGTCGGGAGCAGGTGGCAACGTCAACTGACCTGATATGCCACATTTTTTCATGAAGTATCTTCTTTTCTTTATATATATAACAATTATTCATATCACTTACTATCTAATGCAAAAATCAAAAGGTATTTAGAACATTTCATGCTAATATACCCTGGTTAGTGGACAGTTACCAGTTTATAGTGAATGTTTGGTTCAATATGTGGCAATAAAGCGGACAACACCTGGTGGGTCATCGTGAGTTTGAAATACTATAGTTCAAGGTTTGGCAGAAAACATTTTTTTCTAGATAGACAGTGGCAGCAAACACACAAGGGAGGATGGTGTGGTGGACAAGAGGATGCAGGGAGACGGCAGACAGAATGGAAGCTACAGATGAAAGAAGAGCAGGTCAAGCCATGGCAGCAGACAGACAGACAGAGACAGATTGGATCAGAAAGTATTATTATTTAGTGAGGTAAGGAACTGTACAGCTCTTCACAGTGCTGACTACTTGATAGCAGAGGTGGTTCATGTTGGTTCAGTATTTCA
Source organism: Scylla paramamosain (assembly GCF_035594125.1). Classification (NCBI taxonomy): domain Eukaryota; kingdom Metazoa; phylum Arthropoda; class Malacostraca; order Decapoda; family Portunidae; genus Scylla; species Scylla paramamosain. The sequence goes on from NC_087169.1 coordinate 3,075,120, forward strand.
GGATTTGGTTTGAAGCTGTTACGTGAAAAGAACAGTCTGAGGAACGAGAGTTTGTATTGTCACTCGTCAACAAAGTGGCAGAGTATTATTATAACATTTAGAGCCAAAGCAGTACCAGCTGCCTCAGTGTGTCATGTCCATTGTATACTGACAGTCTTGTCTACGCTAGTGGAGGAGAGGGAGGAACAAACCTTGAATCGTCCAAGGTAGAGTTTGTAGCAAAGGATTGAGCAAAGAGTTCAGCTTTAGAGATAGATGTGATAGCAGTGGTGCCATCTGGTTGAAATAAAGGAGGGAAAGAAGAATCAAAGTTATTATAGATGTTTTTGGGTTAAGTGGCAGAAGTCACGGGGGCACTTAGATCTTGAAAGGTTTTGACACTATTAATGAAGGAGTTTTTGGCTAGTTGGAGAACAGACTTGGCATGGTTCCGGGCAGAAATGTAAAGTGCATGAGATTCTGGTGATGGAAGGCTTAAGCACCTTTGGTGGGACACATCTCTCTCATGTATAGCACGAGAACAAGCTATGTTAAACCAAGTTTTGGAGGTTTAGGTCGAGAAAAAGAGTGAGGAATGTACGCCTCCATGCCAGACACTATCACCTCTTATGCACTCGGCACACAGGGCGGTCTCCGTCACGGACGCAGTAGTCATTCCAAGGAAAATCAGCAAAATACTTCCTCAGGTTCCCCCAACTAGCATAGCCAACACGCCAGAGGCACCTTCGCTTAGGGGATCCTGAGGAGGGATTGGAGTGATAGGACAAGATACAGATACTAGATGTGATCGGAGAGCCCAACAGAGAAGAGAGGGTAACAGAATAAGCAGAAGGATTAGAGGTCAGGAAAAGGTCAAGAATGTTGGGCATATCTCTAAGACGGTCAGGAATACGATTAGAGTGTTGCACCAATTGCTCTAGGTCATGGAGGATAGCAAATTTAAAGGTTAGTTCACCAGGATGGTCAGTGAAGGGAGAGGAAAGCCAAAGCTGGTGGTGAACATTGAAGTCTCCAAGAATGGAGATCCCTGCAAAAGGGAAGAGAGTTAGAATGTGCTCCACTTTGGAAGTTAAGTAGTCAAAGAATTTCTTACAGTCAGAGGAGTTAGGTGAAAGGTATACAACACAGATAAATTTAGTATGAAAGGGACTCTGTTGTCGTAGCCAGGTGGTGGAAAACCCAAAAGATTCAAGAGCGTGGGCACAAAAGCAGGTTAATTTCATTGCGCACATAAACACAACATCCAGCTTTGGATAGAGAAAGTAAGAGGAAACTGAAAAGGGGCTACTGTCAGTTGCCTCAGACACCAGGGTTTCATTGAGGAAAGGATGATGAAGCTTAATAGAGGAGAGGCAGTGTTCTGCAACATTCGCGTTCAATCTGTAGAAGTTTAAGAAGAAAAACTGAGAGGGGTGTCAAGACATTTAGGGTCGTTACCAGATGGGGACTCCGAGGCTGGTATAGGAGTGTGTGTGTAATAATTAGGTGGTTGTAGTTGTTTTGTGTGCAGGAAGAGAGGTATCTCCATGACCATAACGTTTGGTACGAGTGAAAACATCCTTTGGTTTCCACAGATATTTACCACATACTTACACACTAGTAACAATTTCCACCAGTAGCACCAGAAGCGGTCTTCCTCACACGAACCGTTTCATTGCCGGGACTTGAAGGCTGCTGAAGCAATGCGGCGGAGGTCACGCCCCTTAAAGTATTTATACTTACTGTCAACACCATAACTAAAGCAAACACTTTAGTGCAGGTAGTTAAATAAGTGCAATCATTGTTCCAGATTCCTAAATTCACAAAGTACATAAACTCATTGAAAGTTTTTAGTGCAGGTAATTAAAGTTTTAGTGAAATAATTGTTCCTATTCCTAATGTTGTGTGGTGCATTACCTCAGACAGGCCCACTGGAAGCTGTCAGTCTGCTGCGGCACGTGGCAAGAACCAAGTGTTGAGGAGCACACGTTGTCCCTTCACCAGTCAGCAGGTTACAAAAAACAATGCAGTATTTTGTTGAGTAATCAAAGTAATGAAATGTAAATGATAAAATGTCAGTACTGATTCAGTGTCACACTCCACCATGGCAAAGACTGCCGGCTGAGTAATATTCAAGTTGTATTAGTGAGACTCTACTCAATGTTAATTAAGGCAGGTGGAAGAAAATAGTAAAAAATGTATCATAGTACAAGAAAATGACACTTCAAAGTGTAAACACATCTTTAACAAGTAGACTTGAATGGTCATTAAGTAGTACAGCAGACCCTTCCTACAATAAATTCACTATTATTTGTTGGCTGGCCTTATTGTCTCATTATTTTACTTTGCTTATTATTCTGTTTTGTTTTCTCATTAATACTTGAGTGCCTTCATTTTATCTCTATTATTGTGACTTTGTCTCTCATTATGTTGCTTATGTTGTCTACTCTCATTATCTGACAGACTGCTCGCCTTCACAGGTCTGGGCGGCTCGGAAGTCTCACTACAAACTGGAGATCCATTCTCTTGGACACAGCTGGAGTCGGACACAAGATTCAAGAGGGAGTCATTTTAACGAGAGCTTCAGGCAGAAAATTCGAGTGGATTTTCATTTCTAAAAATATCTTATTTTTTGGGGGGGATATTTTGAATCCTTCTTTGTGGAAAAATAACTCCAGATATTATGATTCTAGCTGGAAGTTGACCTGAGCAATGTAGGGTTTGCTGCTGTGAGATTATCACCAAGTCACAAGTGTCCGGGATTTAAAGATGATGGAAATGTGTCCTGTGTGCTGCTGTGCTGGGAAGAGGAGAGGAGCAGCAGCAGTGGTGGGGCTCTGCTGCTGCTGTCACTAGTGCAGCTGCCTTCCCTCAACATACTGTGTCTTCTCTCACCTGCAATGAACAACTATGAACAATACTTTTGCGATGAAGAACAGTGAATAACACCTCTCCCCATATGGTTGCAAGTCTCTCTCTCTCTCTCTCTCTCTCTCTCTCTCTCTCTCTCTCTCTCTCTCTCTCTCTCTCTCTCTCTCTCCACAGTCCTACAGTATGTCCCCCCCAGTATGTTTACAAACCCACAGTGACTCCCCACAGCCCCTCACCAACACCCTCACCAACAATTGTCTCCACACACACACACACACACACACACACACACACACACACACACACACCATTACATACACAAATGTTGCAATCTTGTACACACACACACACACACACACACACACACACACACACACACACACACACACACACAAATGTTGCAATCTTGTACACACACACACACACACACACACACACACACACACCATTACATACACAAATGTTGCAATCTTGTACAGTGTCTACAATAAAGAATGAAACCAAAATCGACAAGCCTAATTTTCTTGCGGCCTGCGTGAATGTAGTGAGGCTCACAATGTGTGTGTACAAGTGAAGAGTATATTAGATGCATGATTAAAAAATATGAGGCTTACACAAAAATACAGGACACAACTTGATGAGTATGGTGAGTCAAGTGTGAGTGTCAAATGTGAGTCAAAATGCTCAACTTTGAATTAACCTACAACAAAAAGTGACTAAATAAACACACTATGAAAAAATATAATCTCATCAATAAACACATTATATACACCAACACAAAATAAATAAATAAATGAAGACTAAGTAAAGCAAATTAATCTGAACGCCAATACACAAACCAACATAGTCGTATATTTTTAAATACTATGGTGAAAGATAATGAAGCTTAAATATTGAAAGAGAGAGAGAGAGAGAGAGAAATTTTATGTGGTCTTCTTAAATCAATCTCTCTCTCTCTCTCTCTCTCTCTCTCTCTCTCTCTCTCTCTCTCTCTCATACACAAACAAATAATAAAAAAAATAAATAAATAAGTAAACAAACAAAATACAAACAAATAATAATAATAGCCATCCACAAACCAATCCAGTGCATCCACACCAAGCCACACCAAGCCATCCCTATCCAGCCAATCACGAGCCAGCAGCACACACACACACACACACACACACACACACACACACACACACACACACACACACACACACACACACACGCGCGCGCGCGCACACACACAAACACACACATACACACAGAGGATTGGGAGAAAGGGGAAATAGTGAAAAAGGAAAAGGAAAAAATAATGGAAAAAGGGATGAGGGAGAGAATAAGAGAAAAAATGGCGAAACAAGAGGAAAATGGGAAAAATAAAGGAAAAATACGAATAAAGACAAAAGGAAAAATGAAGAAGAGGGAAAAAAGGGGAAAATGGAGTGAGGAGGGCAACACTTAGGGAAAACAAACCAAACAATAGGGCATTACATTGTGATTAGGTGCAGCAGGGGATGGATCATGAGGATTAGAGAGAGAGAGAGAGAGAGAGAGAGAGAGAGAGAGAGAGAGAGAGAGAGAGAGAGAGAGAGAGAGAGAGAGAGAGAGAGATCTGGTCAGGAATTTAATTTTGTGGTTAGTGGTTGACGCCATTTTCTCTCTCTCTCTCTCTCTCTCTCTCTCTCTCTCTCTCTCTCTCTCTCTCTCTCTCTCTCTCTCTCTCCTTACAACAGTTTTTCTCTTTTGCTTACTATCGCTCTTATCTTTCGTTGAGAGAGAGAGAGAGAGAGAGAGAGAGAGAGAGGAGAGAGAGAGAGAGAGAGAGAGAGGAGAGAGAGAGAGAGAGAGAGAGAGAGAGAGAGAGAGGGAGAGAGAGAGAGGAAAACATATTACACACACACACACACACACACACACACACACACACACACACACACACACACACACTTTTCACAGGCAAGTTAACAACTTTAATAAAAAAAAAATAACCCTTTTTACCTTACCTATCACAATAACCCTTTTTTACCTCCTATCCCTTCCCTTCCATATGAAACCGAATCAATAAGAAATATCACTTGCTTCTCTCCTGTAACTTATAATGAAACGCTCGAATTAATTCATAAGGTGCACAAAGGAGCTTAATTAGTGAACAGGAAAGATTAAAATGCATTGTGGGAAAAAAAAAAGAGAATGTGAAAATATGAAGTGAGTTTTGAGGGAAGGTGTGTGTGTGTGTGTGTGTGTGTGTGTGTGTGTGTGTGTGTGTGTGTGTGTGTGTGAGAGAGAGGCTTAAAAGGTAATGGATTTTACAAGTGAAGAATGTAAAGTATTGTATCCGAAAGCATAAGGGATTGGACGCCCTGAGTGAAGCGATTACAGGGTGTCTATTGTTTCCCGTGGTTGATATATTGAGACAGCTTGTCCGCCACCTTGCAATTTCTTATACAGGGTGTAACGTGAGTTTCTGCAAATACTTAAAAAGGTGAAAGAACGTGTAATTGTAAGTAGAGAATGTTCTATACACATATGCATTTTAAGGCTTTGTTTACCCGTCAGAGGAGTTGAAAAATGTACGGGACTCGCGGGGTGTGCTCTGTGACATGACGGACACACTGTTGCGTTGTCGCAGCCTCGGAGGTTGCCACTTGGTCAAATTACGAGTGGTTTAATCTTATTTTTTTGCAGGCTGTGAAATGTTGCAGTATCTTATAACAAGACAAATGGTATCAAAAAACATGTAATTTACCGATAAGCATTACATGACAACATTATTGCGATGATTAAAAGTACTCCTGTAAAATGCTACGTGGCATCATCAAAGCAAAGGAGCAGGGGGACCGAGTCCAAGTGACCTTGAAAACAGCTGAGTGATGATGCTACGCAGCATTTTACAGGTGTACTTTTAATCACCGCAATAATGTTGTCGTGTAATGCTTATCGGTGAATGACATGCCTTTTAATATCATTTGTCTTATTATAAGATACTGTAATATTCCACAGCCTTCAAAAAATAAGATTAAACCATTCGTAATTTGAGCAAGTGGCACCTCCAAGGCTGAGACAATGCAGAAGTCTGTACTTCACCTCACAGCTACACGCAGAGCACAGCAGCGGTGTCCTATACATTTTTCAACTCCTCTGACGCACGCCGCCCACCACCAGGATCGGCGGGTCGGACATGATGCGGAAGAAGGCGCGGGAGCCGAAGTATTCATCCGCCGTCCACCGTCTCTCCGCTGAGACAGTTGCTCCTTGTGTCACAGCTGAGGAAGAGAGAGGTGAGGGTTAGGTCACTCCTGCAGGAACCACGAAGGAAGAACGAACACCAATAGACATGGGCACTCGGAGGGATACAAAGGAAACACAAGAAGTAAAAGATAACGACAAGAGGTTGAAATCGATCATAAATTAAGAACAAACAGTAATAGATAAGAGCAAGGGGTTAGATCACTCACAAAGAAATACAAATGAAGAACAAACAACATATCTAACTTGTATTTTGGTTCTTCCGAGGCTGTTTGTGACAAGGCACACTGAGCAAATCCTGTAAAGTGGATGTAGGCTGTAAAATGCAAGGATGCAGGGCCGGTGAGAGAGGGAGGGAGGGAGGGGGGCAGAAAGAGAGGGAAGGAAGGAACGTGGGAGAAAAGAAAGGAATAAATAAAAACAAAGCCTCCCCCACCAAAAATAAATGAATAAATAAATAAATAAATAAAAGGAAAACGGAGAATAAAACAAGAAAGGAAGGTATGAACAAAAGGAGAGGGAAAGGAAGAGAAGGAAAAGAAAACGGGAGAAATCAAATGAAAGAAAGGAAGGCAGGAAGGATGAAAAAAAAAAAAAACGAAATAACGGAAAGGTAGAAAACGAAGAAAGGAAATCAAATATATACAAAAAGGAAGGAAGGAAGAAAGAGGAAGGAAAACGATGCCATAAGTAATGAGAGGGTTAAACGAAAAGAAAGAACAGACAAGACCTTTTTTTTTAGGTAGGAAGGATACTGGCCAAGGGCAACAAAAATCTAATGAAAAAAAATGCCCACTGAAATGCCAGTCCCATAAAAGGGTCAAAGCAGTGGTCAAAAATTGGTGGATAAGTGTCTTGAAACCTCCCTCTTGAAGGAATTCAAGTCATAGGAAGGTGGAAATACAGAAGCAGG
>NC_087169.1:3084616-3087116 GCF_035594125.1 Scylla paramamosain
TAATGAAATGCTTCATAAACAGTAAGAAGTTATCCTGTGTCATCCATCCAGAAGGGTGACAGGCTCCAATTGATCCTTCTGGGCCATCCCTTATGAAATGATCATGGTAGTTTTTTCCGTGGAAATATCAACATGGGAGGAACAGACCCTCCAATGGCACTGACAGCAACACAAAATGTAACAAGTTGTCCTCTCTCAGCTGAGGTAAGAGAGCCAACTTGCTTTGTGCCCTTAACTGCTACCACTGCACAAGGTTTCTGAACAGTTGTCACTCCACTTTCATCAGCATTCCATATGTCTTGAGGTTCAAATTTATACTTATCCATGAGAGAAGAAGCTTGGAGAAAAATAACTCTACATTATGCTTGTTGAAACTTGTAGCTCTGGACAAACTTGTCGCTTCAGGTTGTCTAATTGAGAGTTCTTGTCCATGTCGCTTCATGAAACCTGAAAACCAGTCTTTTCCAGCATATTTATCATTGCGCCAATTATCAGGCATTTCTATCTTTGCTTCATTGGCGCATTTGAAAGCCAGTTCCTTGACTTCTCTCGGAGAAAGACCAAAATAAATTGCTGCTGCTGTTTTCAGATAGGATACTAATTCTTCTTCCTGCTCACATGTAAATACTTGTCTTGGTTTGGCATATCCTACATGTGTATTGTTTTTAGCAGTGTTGCCAGAGGTTTTGTGAATAAATCGTTGTAAGGTTAAGTAGTGGACACCAAACAGTTGTGTGGACTCTCTCACTGATTTATTCTTATTTCGAACAAAATCAGCAGCCTCCTGCATTAGTTGGGGTGTTGCTGACCCACGTTCAGTCTTTCTTTTGTAGTTCCGAACCATTTCTGAAATAAATAAAACGAGTTGAATGCATAAGAGTAGTCTAACTATAATAATGAAATAAATTTACTAATGGGGCAAGTTGAATCATGATTCAACTTGCCCCGTCACGAATGATTCAACTTGCCCCCTCACAGCAACCAAAATTTGATCGCCAGCTAAATATATACTAACGGTCATTCTAATGCAAATTTGTAAGAGAAATAATTGCATATAGTACAGAATTATATAGCTATTTTCAAAACACTGTTACTAATATATATATATGAGGTACAAGAAAAATTGTGAAATCGAAAAAAATTACTTACCAAGGCCGAAATCAGTAAATTTCTCATAAATTCAAGAGCACTTGCGCAATCCACCTCCCTCTGCCGCAGCGATGTCCGCATTGACCAACACACATTTGAACCGCCTGTCACCCTAATGCAGCCGCTGAGATGCCAGTTATGCTCACTGATGCAACTTACCCGCGATGCAACTAGCCCCGCTCTCCCCTAATTTGCCTCGCCAAATTGCAAACGGTCCAAAAACCTTCCTTCATGAACTTCAAGGCCTTCCCTCACTTAAACCCTCGTCCCAAACCATCCATTAGCTTCCCCTCATCAAATTCTAAACCATTCCCAAACCTATCATAATAAAAAACCTGATCAGACAAAAATCTTCCGGCTCCAACCATCAAGCCATCCATGAACCTTCCCTGTAAACTCAAAGCATCCATAAACCCTCCCAGTCAATCTCAAACCATCCAAAAATCTTCACTCACCAAAATTGAAACCATACATACAAATCTACAATACTAATACAAAACACAACTATTACCCCACACTTTCCTCTCACCTCAATGCAATTACCCGCAGTACCACTACTGATCTGACATAAACACATCAATTTTCACCTATTAAACTCGACAAAAATCAGACTTTCACCTACAACATTAATATAAAAAACAGCTAATACGCCCACTTTTCCTGTCACTTCAGTGCAATTACCCGCAGTTCCACTAATGACCTCAAAACAGACTTACCACTTCAGCCAAAACCAAACCAGGCGGGACCACCAAAAATAAATTAAGTGCCCATCCCTGAAACAATCATTCGTAAAACCCCACAAGCCTACAAAGTGGATTAAAAAAAAAAAAAAAAAAAAAACCTGCCGCGAGTTTTGGTCCACACAACACCGGGAGGCGGCGGGAAGCACAAGGGCCGGGAGGAGAGGACGAGAAGAGGAAACACTGCAGGATGCCTCGGTGTGGTGTCTGTGTGTGTGTGTGTGTGTGTGTGTGTGTTGGGGGGTGGGTAGGGTGACTGGAAGCATCGATGAGAGTGGGGAGGGCAGGGGACTGTTGAGGACTTGTTGGGTCTTGGTGGTGGTGGTGGTGGTGGTGGTGGTGGTGGTGGTCACGAGGTTATTATTTGCCAGGCAGCATATTTTTATTTTACTCAAACAAAATTTACAGCAGGCTTAAAGCAACACTTTTTTATGTAGCTGTCTACAATGCCAATATATATAACAAAAAGGAATTATATGCTCTCTCTCTCTCTCTCTCTCTCTCTCTCTCTCTCTCTCTCTCTCTCTCTCTCTCTCTCTCTCTCTCTCTCTCTCTCTCTCTCTCTCTCTCTCTCTGTGTGTGTGTGTGTGTGTGTGTGTGTGTGTGTGTGT
>NC_087169.1:3089616-3169616 GCF_035594125.1 Scylla paramamosain
CAAAACAAGCATCTGGGGATCAAGAAGTAAACAAAGAGGAGGAGGAGGAGGAGGAGGAGGAGGAGGAGGAGGAGGAGGAGGAGGAGGAGGAGATTATACATCGTTGGCTTTCAGAAAGGAGCGTAAAAAGAAGCCAGCGTGTCAGTCTTACTCCCTTCCTACCTTCCTTCCTTCAGTCCCTCCCTCCTTCTCTCCTTTCCTCCCCTTTCTCTTCTCCTCTTCCCTCCTTCCATCCCCTTTCCCTTCTCCTTCACAGCCTCGCTGATATGAAAGAGAAGGAATTCTTAACTTTTCCTTCAATCGCTTCCTCTCTTTTGTCCTCTGTCTTACACGCACTTGAGAGAGAGAGAGAGAGAGAGAGAGAGAGAGAGAGAGAGAGAGAGAGAGAGAGAGAGAGAGAGAGAGAGAGAGAGAGAGAGAGAGAGAGAGAGAGAGAGAGAGTTTTCTTTAAATCCTCGTGGTCTAGTGTTCCTTTCTTGACAAGAAGAGTAAAATGTTTCCTCAAGTGGCGGAAGAGCACATTCCAGGCACGGGGAAGCCAGGTGCCCCCACTCACCCACAGGTAAGAGCTGGAGCACGCACGCACGCACACACACACGCGCGCGCACACACACACACACACACACACACACACACACACACACACACACACACAGCGAGGCAAAGGAATGGGGAGGAGATGTGTGTGTGTTTTTCTGACCTGAAGTATGTAGCAGTTTAATACAGATGCTTCGTATTCATGTACATATAAAGCCACCTCGCGAATGAGTTAAAAGATGCATTCATTTGTAATACGTATAGTGAACACACACACACACACACACACACACACACACAGATGAGAAGATTACTTGACAACTTGCACCAGGTTAATCAGCTTCGTGACAACCTGTATCATCACTGGGGGAGGGGAGGGAAGACACCTGTAACAAACCGTTACTCTCCTCCTTCCTGCCTCTAATGAGAGCAAGTCCTGCAGGGAAGACCAAGAGTGAGGAGAGGAGAGTGAAGTGGATCAGTAGATGAGATGATAAGATAATGAGGGAGGAGGACTAGGTGATGGTGGTGGTGGTGGTGGAGGAGGTAAGAAGAAATTTCGTTATGACTATCATGGAAACTGTGTGTGTGTGTGTGTGTGTGTGTGTGTGTGTGTGTGTGTGTGTGTGTGTGTGTGTGTGTGTGTGTGTGTGATCTCTGCAACCTTACATACTTTGCAAATATTTCACGCATATTTCTCATGATTCTTACTGTTACATAATCTCTCTCTCTCTCTCTCTCTCTCTCTCTCTCTCTCTCTCTCTCTCTCTCTCTCTCTCTCTCTCTCTCTCTCTCTCTCCATATCGTTCTTCAAGTCCACCCGCTGACTCGCTCACTCGCTGACTCACTCACTCGTTGACTCTTACAAGGCCATGAGCGCTGCTTCACGACCTCTCTCCCCTGCCAGCTAACAAGGGTGAAAATCTACGGTATTGGCGAGCTCTCTTTCACTTTCATTTGCTGCGCCTCCCTCTGTAGCCCCATGAATAGCGTAGGATCAAAATTCCCATCACCTTTCATCATTTTCATCCATCTCACAGTGGGACTGAATGATACAAAGGCAGTAGAGAAAAGGGAAGGTGTAGGAAGATTACTGATGAAGATTATGACTAGTAGAGACGTAAGGAAACACGAGGAAAGGAACATTTGAAGAGTAGAAGGAAAAGAATTAGAGTAAAAGATGTGAGAAGGAAGAGGAGGAAAGGCAGTAGATAGGATAGGGGAGGAAGAGAAGAAAGACTGAAAAAGGAAGAAAGGGAAGAAAAATAGATAGGGAATAAGAAGAGTAGGAGGAATGAGTAGGAAAGGAGTAAAGAGACAGCAGGAAGAAGTTAGGAAAGCAGAACGCGTGAAAGGAAAGCAACCAGTAAGAGGAAGAAAGAGGAAGAGAAAGATGAGGAGGAGAAGAATGAGGAGAGGATAAGAAAATGAGGAAACCAGGAAGTGTTAGACAAGAAGACCTGGAAGAACAGGAAGAAAGAGCAGGAGGAAGAAAGAAGGTAAAGAGGAGGAAGGAAGGGAAGGAGGGAGAGAGAAAGAGGGTGTGAGGGCTTTCTTAAGACTGTCAGCTGAGGTCAAGAGTCTGGATAGAATTACAACGCTCCCTGACTGTCTTGTATGATCTTAATATTAATGGTCACACTTGTTGTATTGACTGACAGGAGTATTTTCACACTACAGCGAGGTCACAGGGACCATATCGAAAAAAAAAAAGGAGTAGCTTTTCTATCTAAATTTCCCCTCACCATTTTTTTTATCGTCATTTTTTTCTCTCGTTATTTTCTCATGTACACATTTCCCCAACTGAACAGTTTTCCTTTTATTTTTTTTTCTTTCTGGTAATTTTCCCTGTGGTCATTTTCCTTTTAGTAATTATTTTCCTCTCTAGTCATTTTCTTCTTTAGATATTTTCCTTTGTAGACATGATTCCCTCAAGTAATTTTCCTATGTAGTGGTGTTTCTCTCTTGATATTTTCCTTTTGTACACATTTTCCCCTCTATTCATTTTTCCCTCTAATAATTTTCCCCTTTAAACATTCTCCCCTCTGGACACATTCCCCTCAAGATATTTTTTCAAAATTTTTCCCTCTGAAGTTCACAGCAATAAGAAAAACTGACAAAATCAATGCTTTTCATCCTGACCATCCACTGTGAACCATCCTAATCCAGACAGCAGTCATCCTAGTCCATCCTAGTCTTCTATCCTTCCATCCTAGTCTTTCCATCCTTCCATCAACCATCCAAGCCATCCACTATCAACCATCCCATCCACCATTCTAGTTCATCCATCCTTTCACCTATCTACTCCCTCCTTTCCACCCTCGCCAGCCTCCCTCTCCGCCCCTCGCCGTCCGCTAATCACTAATTTCAGGGCATTCACGTTCCCTCAAGCAGGCAATCAGGCAAGCAGGGGCTGAGGTGAGCACTGGTCAGCGAAAAGCAAAGTTGTGCACGAATTTCATGAAGTCAGTCAGGTGAACACCTTGTGAAGGTAATGACCTTGTGATACTGTTGATGTTATCCTTTTTTTTTCTTTTTTCGTGTTCCTCTGTTATTCATGTTCCCTTACTCCGTCTTACTTATTTTTTTCTCTCTCTTTTCTCCTCTTTCTGTTTCTTGTCCTCCTCGTCCCCCTTCTCCGCTCCCTTCATTGTCATTTTCCCTTTCCTCCTCTTCTTCCTTCTCTTCGACCTTCTATTCTTAATCCTTCTCCTTCTCCTTTTCGTTCTCCTCTTCATCTGATCCTTTCTCTTCATTTTCATGTTCTCTTATTCATCCCTCTGGTTCACTTCTTCATTTTCTTTCTTCTTCCAGAGTTTCGTAACCTTCATCCTTATCACTAACAACTTTCTCTTCATTTCCCGATTTTCCTCTTCAGATTTTCACTCCCACTTGTCTCCGCTGTTCTTATCTTTCTTTTATTTCGCTAAGTACTCCTCCTCCTCCTCTTCCTCCTCCTCCTCCTCCTCTTCCTCTTCCTCCTTTATCGGTTTATGTTTTTCCAGGTCGTGTTCGCCCCACGTAAGGCAGCGAAGCGTGAGAGAGAAAGGTCGAGGGGAGAGGCGCCCCCCACCCTCAGTAAACCAGCTAGCCCCTCCCTACACAATGACCATTATTGTAGCAGCAGGTGATCAAGGATTCAACATAACCAGCGGGAGAAACACGCATGACAACTTCAGTAAGCATCTCTGTAGCCTCTGAAAATAGCCCTGGTGAGACAGAAAAAGCTCAAGAACACGAGTCTATAAGAACATTACAAAGGAAACAAGGGAAGCTGCAAGAAGCCATCAGGCATATACGTGGCAGTCTTTACAAAACACATCAATTTACACTAATCATTCATGAATTTGTCCAATCTTTTAAAACTCCCAAATAACTCTGCACTAATGACCTGATTCCTTACTCTGTTCCATTCATCTACCACTCTGTTTATGAACCAGTCTCTTCTAGTCTCTTTAAGTCAATCTTGAACCTGTCAGGAAAAAAAAAAAAAACACAGAGGACCCGAGTGGAGAATAATGAAGGTGTTTATATCCAAGTAAATACTGACAACACCTGAGCCTCTGCAACGTGTTCATTGTCCTCTAATGAGTCTCCTGTAACACCCTGGAGTGACGTGCACCCTAACTGCCGCCACTAGGTGAGGAATGAGTGCCGCTGTATACTAGGGACCGAGTGAGGAGAGACTGACAATGTGATAAATGTGGAGGGAACTGGTGGTGGTGGTGGTGGTGGTGGTGGTGGTGGTGGTGGTGGTGGTGAAGAAGAGAAAAAAGAAAAAAAAGTAGTTGTGGTGAAATTAGAGGTGGAAGAAGAGGAAGACGAAAAGAAAGAGAAAAAAAAAAAGAAAAAAAGAAAAGGACGGGGAGAGGAGGTGAAGGAGAAAGGAACACAAAAAAAAGAGTAACAGGAAAACAAGAACACCACCAGTAAATACAAACAATATAAAACAAAGAAACGGGTTAAACAAGAAGCAACAAGCAAACAAACAAACAAACAAAAAAATTCACCTCCACAATCACAACTCTCACCTATAACAATAAATAAATAAATAAATAAACAAACAACATGAAAACACAACACTCATCTCTTCCTTAAACTTTCTTTTCTTCAACCCTTTCCATCCTCCCTTCCCTCCCTCTCTCCCCCCTCTCCTCCCTCTCCCCCTTCCCATCCTCCCTCTCCCCTCTCCCTTCTCCCCCTTCCTCCCCTCTCCCTTCTTCCATATCGCCTCAGGCAAAATTTAATAGTGACTTCTAAAAACTCCCTCAAGAATTTTAAATTAATCCAGACTCGCAAAAATTCTCTCTCTCTCTCTCTCTCTCTCTCTCTCTCTCTCTCTCTCTCTCTCTCTCTCTCTCTCTCTCTCTCTCTCTCTCTCTCTCTCTCAAGAAAACTATGGCGACATGCTGAGTTGATTATGATCGTCTTTTATTATTATTATTATTATCATTATATTATTATCATTATTATCATTATTATTATTATCGACACTCATCATTAATGGAACTAAGTGTTATCATTGTTGTTCGTGGTGGTGGTGGTGGTGGTCCTGGTGGTGTTTTCACTTTTCAACACATGAATGACTGAAGAAACCGTAGAAAATATTAGAAAATACTGCTCTCTCTCTCTCTCTCTCTCTCTCTCTCTCTCTCTCTCTCTCTCTCTCTCTCTCTCTCTCTCTCTCTCTCTCTCTTGCACGTGACGCAGAAATATAACCATAACTATGTTTACACTTTAGTTTTAGAAATAATTTGAAAATGTTTGTTGCCTCAGACACCGGTGTTTCAGTGACGAAAAGAAAATTAGGTTTAGAAGAGGAGAGGTGGTGTTCTACAGATTGAAAATTAGATCTATGACCGCGAACGTGGCAAAAATTTATGAAAAAAAAAAGGGTCGATATCTGAAGAGCAGTCCTACCTGGGGATTTGTGGTCCCCTCCCTAGATGGGGACTCCGAGGTGAAGGACTATATATATATATATATATATATATATATATATATATATATATATATATATATATATATATATATATATATATATATATATATATATATATATATATATATATATATATATATATATATATATATATATATATATATATATATATATATATATATATATATATATATATATATATATATATGAATTTGGATGAGCGGTGAAGGAATGAGGGCAAGATAATGGTTCATAAAGTCATCCTTCCCCGCAAAAAAAAAATCCTTCCCCGCAAAAAAAAAAAAAAGGCAGATCCGAAAGCAAGGCAATGTAGTTTCTTTTTTTTATTGAGGACACTTGTGTGTGGAAGCGGCTCCAGTCACAGAGTCACAGGCAGCAGGAAATACAGACCATGTCAGAGAAAGAAGCAGCAAGTAATTAACTACGTAACTGTGTTGACACCAAGCAAATGTAATAAAACTGCATACACCAAAGAGCACCGCAGCTGTTTATGTGACACACCCATTATATCAAACTGCCTCGCGCCCCGCCAATGTAATCCTGAGTTAATGGATTAACAGCAACTCTACCTTAAGTGTGTGTGTGTGTGTGTGTGTGTGTGTGTGTGTGTTCTATCTCTTATCACTGGTAAATAGAAAAACTGTTTTAATACTTGTCTGCTTCCTAGTGATGAATGAATAAAACACACACACACACACACACACACACACACACACACACACACTCTCATTTTTTGTTTAGTGACCAACAATGAAACAAGCACAAAAGGTGTGAAGTGTCCTGTCATCCTTTACGCTGCCAGTAGTGTCTTTGACAGCCACACTTTATACCATTCTACAAAGGCTGATGAAAAGCCACGCAAGTCAAGGGGTTCGAACAGTACCAGCTGCCTTTCACCCCATTCTTTCACCTCGTATTCACCCATATTTCCCTCTCTATATATATTGTTCTTCTTTACTTCCCCCACTCTTTTCTTTCCGTTCCGTTCCGAACAGTACCGAATTTCACTGACCATCGATAAAATAAACAGTAAAAAGGCTGAAGTACTCGGGCTACCCTGTTCTTCGTGGCCTGCCAGTGGTGCCTCTCAAACCCACACTTCACACCAACACGTTTCACGAAGACTCAGAAGCTGCGTCACTCAAAAGACTCGGGCAGTACCTGAATTGCACGACAGGGGAGGGACGCATACCGCTGCCAATACAATACACCTGCCAGTACTCAAAACTGCACCACCTCCCAGCCCGGCAGCTCGAAGAGACCTTACACGCAGGATTACATACACCAGGACTTCGCGAGGGGTTGCCAAGGTCTGCCTGCCGCTCTCCTCACTCGTTCCAAGATATAATTCCCTTCTGGCAGCAGATTTCCATGCAGGCTTTCAGTACACGAGTTCCAGGCGACGCGTGGACAGACAGACAAACATGAGCAGCTTGTAGACCCAGTGTTGTTCCACCTAAACCTACTGTCATGTTATTGGCCGAGTTTACCTTGAATGGGATCACGTTTTCTTAGTGTCCCCCGTGTTCCGGTTACCTGCCATTCGGGCATTATCCTTATTATTGGTTAAAAGTAGTGTAAGGCTTACTTACCCATTTTATATCATGTAGTATTATTCTCTTCATAATTTAAGTTCTCTATATCTTTGTATGTATAAGGGAGGAAGTATAATTGAGGTGGAAATATGTTGAAAACGAGGGGAGCTTGAGTGGGCAACAACACATTCCAAGGAGAGGAAGGCAGAGCGCCTTAGGTCGTGAGGTATATCGGAGGGAAGGCGGCTCTCAGGGAAGGATCTTGGTGTGGATTGGTGATGGAGTGAGTGTGTGGAGGTATTAGTGGTGTAGCGGTATAACCTTGATATCCAGGATCAGGTTAGTGAGTCTTTTGTGGCACCAAGAGCTCTCGTCCGCTGAAATTCGGTTGTTGAGTTGTGCTGGTGACGCTGTTCGAAGGGGTCATAGGTCAAACTGGCAGCCATTTTGTGAGTGGAGATTGTGGTGTTGACCTTGGAAGCTGGTATTGTGGTGTATTGGTGATTTTGGGGATGATGTTATGGTGTTATGAGTCATCTTTGGTGATGATGGTGATCTCCTGTGAGGCTTGAGGAGGTGAAATACAGGAATTATTGTCTGGGGGCGCGGTAATGGCGTCTGAGTAAGACGCCATATTTCGTGGAAAGCACTAAAGTTACTGCAGAAGGAATGGTATCAGTACAACAAAGGTTAGGGTTACAGACTATGCATCCCTCCTCACTGTTAAGGAACGTGGCTAAGATTATGTGCTGAACAATATAAAAAGTGAAAATAAATATCTATTAAACATTACTATATTTACATAGCACAGGGATTCGTATTAATGGAACAAAAACTGAAGGTAAAGAATTGACTCGTATTTCCTCACTTTCCAGAAAGAAATGTTTTATAATTGTGTAGAATTAAGACACAAGAAAATATCAACTTAACACTTCCCAACCCACGAAGCAGAATGAATATCAACAGCAGAACAAAGGCTATACAAAAAGAAGACTCTGCCTTCAGTTTCCTGCGACCTGCGTGGAATCCTGCCGTGGAGAGCTTAGAAAACGAAGACTGTAAGTGGGAGGGAAATCTTTACTGGATTATATATATTATATATATATATATATATATATATATATATATATATATATATATATATATATATATATATATATATATATATATATATATATATATATATATATATATATATATATATATATATATATATATATATATATATATATATATATATATATATATATATATATATATATATATATATATATATATATATATATATATATATATATATATATATATATATATTTTATATATATATATATATATATTTTTATTTTTATTTTTTATTGTTTTTTTTTATTAGTATTATCATTTAAGAGCTCGTGCCAAGGACAACAAAAACTACAATGTTCCTTGAAGACTGCGAGTGAGAGGGAAGAGGTTCACTTTATTTTTGTATTCATGCAATAAAACCGTGGAAAAAAAAAAAAAAAACTCACTCAAGACGCCAGAGTGTGGGAGTCCATAGGCAAGTCCAACAATTTAATCCAAATGTGAAGCAAAAGTTTTTATTCTCATGAGGTTCTCTGGTGTATTCCAGTTCGTTTCGTCTCCTCATGAAGGGCGTTGGCAAACATTTCTTCCTCTCACTTTCTTAACACTAGGTGGACACTTTATTGGAAGTTACTAATTTTCCCGCACGATAGTATTCATGATCGAAGCGCCCCCGCGGTGCAGTGACCAGCGCCTCACTGCATCATTGATTCTGAGTCATGACGCCGCAACATCCAGGTGAAGGTGACGAAAAATGAGGTTTCCACGATCGAACGTGAACCTTCAGACTGCCACACAAACCACATACCACGGAGCCTACCAGAGAGAGAGAGAGAGAGAGAGAGAGAGAGAGAGAGAGAGAGAGAGAGAGAGAGAGAGAGAGAGAGAGAGAGAGAGAGAGAGAGAATGAGAAGTTACATAGGTAGATAAGACAGATATATGAATAGATGGATGAAATTAGACAAACAGATGCAGATAGATAGATAGATAGAATGATAGATAGATAGACTGATGCAGAGAAAGAAAGACACATAGATAGAAAGACAGATAAAGTAAAACTGAGGTAAATAGAAAAAAAAATGACATTGATGTATCAACACAAAGACAAATCAAAAGATAGACAAACAGACAGACAAACAACCAGCTAACATCCGCTAACCTAATCCCACCCAAAGTATAACTGAGATGCCTGATATTCACTTTAAAATAAGTCAATGTAAATACCTAAAGGCCAATACTAATGCTGCTTCCTGGCCGCCTCGTGGACACACACACACACACACACACGCACACAGTAATGACTTGTGCAATTACGGGGCGTGCGGGAGTCGTTACTGCTAAAGCTGAGGCTAGAAAGACAGGGTTGTCGAGGTTAAACTGAGGAGGTGAGGCTAGGGAAGGCTGGGAAAGTGAGGCTGGGGAGGCGAAGCTAGGAACAGGAAGGTGGAAAGATGGCGCTGGGGAGGTGAGACTAGGGGAGATAAGGCTGGGGGCCGGCTGGGTTAGGGTGGGGCTGGTGGGGGTAAAGATAAACCCATGGCAACAAGGTAAGTCACTCTCAATTTAATGAGATGAACAGTGATTCTAGTAACGAGTGTTGATTCACCTCAGCTCTCTCACTCTTGACTCCTCACATGATTCCTCGTGTGGATGAGTTGATGATGAAGCGGAGTGAGTTGATGTGGTGGAGGTGAAGGATGTGCTGATGAGGGAAAGGCAGTTGATGATGGTTATGAAAGTGATGGAGGAACAAACAGCGACAAGGAAGTGGAAGATAATATCGGAGTCGTAGAAGGTGGAACGGCAAAGGATGTGCTGGTGATCAGAAAGACAACAATGGTTAATGTTTGCGATGATTCCTGATTGCAGACTTTACGGTAAACATTCAAGAAACAAGTGTAATATACCGGGGAATGTTGAGACAGCGGCGAGGTGCGTGGTGAGGGAGCAGAGACGCCTAGACAGTAGGCGCACCGCCCACTCCCGCCAACACTCAAGCCTATTTTCGTGTCCCTCAGCCTTACAACCTCCCATTTCAAGCACCATTCCTTTAGATTCATGGCACTAGAAACACTTACGTCCTAGATAGTCATGTGAAATACAAAAACTGATAAATATGAAAAATTAAGAAAATGTTAGTTATTAATGGTCTGGAACTGTGATTCCTCAACCGCTTGCTTCCTACTAGCCTAGCGAGGAACGACACACCAGTTTCACTAACAGTATATGTCCAAATACACTCATTACCAAGTTAACATACCTGCTGACCACTGTGGACAAGCTTTGAGAGAGTTTTGGTTCACCTGAAGCCCAAATAAGCGTTCAAGAAAACACAAAACCCACGCGTACACCACAACAAAGCTGACGCTACTGACCACTGACTGACTGGCTGAAGTGAACCGCGTAGCTTCTCTTCCTTGTCTCGAAGCCGCTCGGGACTTCGGCGGCACTGTCAAATATAAAACAACACGGTAAGATGTACAGAATGCTTTAAAAGTTTCAAAATTTATATGAATAATGCATTTCGGTACAATATTAGTAACATTCTATACTACATCTGCATTTTTTCATAATCTGGCACCTTTTTTATATCCTTTTCATATTGCAATGAACTCACTTTCTGCTTGTAAGAAGGAAGAGCGAGAGTACAGAGCAAGGTTAGGGAACTGAGCCTGGAGGACCCGAAGACCCTTTGCAACATCATATAACTGAACACTGGCCAGTAACACGAAATTCCGAGGCCACAGTTCGGATTTGGTGTTCTATAAGTACTTTCTATACGCATTTCACACAGAGAGGACAATAATGGGGGTCCTGAAGAGTGTGTGCATAATGGTGATGCTGCAGCTCACGTCATGCATTAACATTAAAAAAAAATAAATAAAGAAAGAAAAAATAAAGAAAAAAAAATAAAGAAAGAGACCAAATTAATCATCATTGCGCCCTTATGAGAGAACCATTTTATTTCAGTAACCCGCGGTGGTTTTAATAAGTAAACATCAAACTGCCTACACTTAGAGGAGGAGGCAGTAGACACCTGCCGAAATGATAATTACTCCCAGTGAGGTCTAAAGTACTGTTCAGGGGGTACTGTGAACTTATCATTAAACCCAGCTGTGACCTCACTGAACGTTTCCCTTTGTGTCTCACAACACAAGGGGGCAGTCACTGCCTGCCCTCTAAAGACAACTCTCTTCCTCCACACAAAACTACAAGCACCTAATAACACACACACCCTTCACTCAAAAATTTTAAAATCATCATGGCGACTCCTACACCAGCCTTGGAGTCCCCATCTGGGGAGGGGACCATAAATGTCCCCAGGTCGGACTGCCTTTCTGTCGACGACCCTAAGTGTCTTGACACCCCCCTCAACTTTTTCTTCACTAACTTCTGCAATATTCGCGGTCTAAGATCTAATTTTCAATCTGTAGAACACCACCTCTCCTCTTCTAAACCTCATCTTCTTTTCCTCACTGAAACTCAGGTGTCTGAGGCAACTGACAGTAGCCTCTTTTTTGTTCCCTCCTACTTTCTCTATCCTCATTTTCGATCCAAAGCTGGATGCTGCGTTTATGTGCGCAATGACTTAACCTGCTCTCGTGCCCACGCTCTTGAATCTTCCGAGTTTTCCATCATCTGGCTACGACTACAGAGTCACTCTCATACTAAATTTATCTGTGCTGTATACCTCTCATCTAACTCCTCTGACTATAAGAAATTCTTTGACTACTTAACTTCCAAAGTGGAGCACATTCTGACCCTCTTCCCTTTTGCAGAGATCTCCATTCTTGGAGCCTTCAATGTTCACCACCAGCTTTGGCTTTCCTCTCCCTCCACTGACCATCCTGGTGAACTAGCCTACAACTTTGCTATCCTCCATGACCTAGAGCAATTGGTGCAACACCCTACTCGTATTCCTGACCGTCTTGGAGATACGCCCAACATTCTTGACCTCTTCCTGACCTCTAATCCTTCTGCTTATGCTGTCACCCTTTCTTCTCCGTTGGGCTCCTCCGATCACAATCTCATATCTTTATCTTGTCCTATCACTCCAATCCCTCCTCAGGATCGCCCTAAGCGAAGGTGCCTCTGGCGTTTTGCCTCTGCTAGTTGGGGGGACCTGAGGAGGTATTTTGCTGATTTTCCTTGGAATGACTACTGCTTCCGTGTCAGAGACCCGTCTTTGTGTGCTGAGCGCATAACAGAGGTGATAGTGTCTGGCATGGAGGCGTACATTCCTCACTCTTTTTCTCGTCCTAAACCTTCTAAACCTTGGTTTAACACAGCTTGTTCTCGTGCTATACATGATAGAGAGGTGGCCCACAAAAGGTACTTAAACCTTCCATCACCAGAATCTCATGCACTTTATATTTCTGCCCGGAACCATGCCAAGTCTGTTCTCCAACTAGCCAATAACTCCTTCATTAACAGAAAATGTCAAAACCTTTCAAGATCTAACTCCCCTCGTGATTTCTGGCATCTAGCCAAAAATATCTCCAATAACTTTGCTTCTTCTTCTTTCCCTCCTCTATTTCAACCAGATGGCACCACTGCTATCACATCTATTTCTAAAGCTGAACTCTTTGCTCAAACCTTTGCTAAAAACTCTACCTTGGACGATTCTGGGCTTGTTCCTCCCTCTCCTCCACCCTCTGACTACTTCATGCCACCTATTAAAATTCTTCGCAATGATGTTTTCTATGCCCTCACTGGCCTAAACCCTCGGAAGGCTTATGGACCTGATGGGGTCCCTCCTATTGTTCTCCGAAACTGTGCCTCCGTGCTTGCACCTTGCCTAGTCAAACTCTTTCAGCTCTGTCTGTCAACATCTACCTTTCCTTCTTGCTGGAAGTTTGCCTACATTCAACCTGTTCCTAAAAAGGGTGACCGTTCTAATCCCTCAAACTACCGTCGTACTGTGTAAATTTCCTGCCTATCTAAAGTTTTTGAATCTATCCTCAAAAGGAAGATTCTTAAACATCTATCACTTCACAACCTTCTATCTGATCGCCAGTATGGGTTCCGTCAAGGCCGCTCTACTGGTGATCTTCTGGCTTTCCTTACTGAGTCTTGGTCATCCTCTTTTAAAGATTTTGGTGAAACTTTTGCTGTTGCCTTGGACATATCAAAAGCTTTTGATAGAGTCTGGCACAAAGCTTTGATTTCCAAACTACCCTCCTACGGTTTCTATCCTTCTCTCTGTAACTTCATCTCAAGTTTCCTTTCTGACCGTTCTATTGCTGCTGTGGTAGACGGTCACTGTTCTTCTCCTAAATCTATTAACAGTGGTGTTCCTCAGGGTTCTGTCCTGTCACCCACTTTCTTCTTATTATTCATTAATGATCTTCTAAACCAAACTTCTTGTCCTATCCACTCCTACGCTGATGATACCACCCTGCACTTTTCCAAATCTTTTCATAGACGTCCAACCCTTCAGGAGGTAAACATGTCACGCAGGGAAGCCACAGAACGCCTGACTTCTGATCTTTCTAAAATTTCTGATTGGGGCAGAGCAAACTTGGTATTTTCCAATGCCTCAAAAACTCAATTCCTCCATCTATCAACTCGACACAACCTTCCAGACAACTATCCCCTCTTCTTCAATAACACTCAACTGTCCCCCTCTTCTACACTGAACATCCTCGGTCTGTCCTTTACTTATAATCTGAACTGGAAACTTCACATCTCATCTCTAGCTAAAGCAGCTTCTATGAAGTTAGGTGTTCTGAGACGTCTCCGCCAGTTTTTCTCACCCCCCCAGCTGCTATCTCTGTACAAGGGCCTTATCCGTCCATGTATGGACTATGCTTCACATGTCTGGGGGGGTTCCACTCGTACTGCTCTTCTAGACAGGGTGGAATCAAAAGCTTTTCGTCTCATCAACTCCTCTCCTCTAATTGACTGTCTTCAGCCTCTCTCTCACCGCCGCAATGTTGCATCTCTAGCTGTCTTCTACCGCTATTTTCATGCTAACTGCTCTTCTGATCTCGCTAACTGCATGCCTCCCCTCCTTCCGCGGCCTCGCTGCACAAGACTTTCTTCTTTCTCTCACCCCTATTCTGTCCACCTCTCTAACGCAAGAGTTAACCAGTATTCTCAATCATTCATCCCTTTCTCTGGTAAACTCTGGAACTCCCTGCCTGCTTCTGTATTTCCACCTTCCTGTGACTTGAATTCCTTCAAGAGGGAGGTTTCAAGACACTTATCCATCAATTTTTGACCACTGCTTTGACCCTTTTATGGGACTGGCATTTCAGTGGGCATTTTTTTTATTAGATTTTTGTTGCCCTTGGCCAGTGTCCTTCCTACATAAAAAAAAAAAAAAAAAACTGGGGAAGCTTTACTAAACGTTTTCCCCACTCTGGTGAGCATTGCTTGAACAATGATAGTGTAAATCTTTGGGAAGCTTTACTAAATATTCATTGCCCATTTATGTGAGTATTGCTTCAAAGATTATAGAGTAAATCTCAGAAAGAAGACAAGCAGACCCTACACCTTGCACAAATGCACACCACAAAAATAAGTAAATAAATAAAATAAATAAATAAATAAACAGATAAATGAATGAATAAATAAATAAATAAATAAAAAGACAAAGAATCTTCACACTCATCCTTCATAACTCTCCAGTCGCTTCGTTCCAGTCTCCCGCACTTTCCTCCTCACGTAGTCTGGCTGAAATTAATGGAGGTGAAGAACGAGAGCTTGTGTAATGTGGAGCGTGTCTGGTGTGCTCAATTTTCCTGACCTTTAAGTAAGTATTGGATTATTCTGACACACACCGGATACGCACCTATTTACGTCCCCCGGGCTATCACCTTACGACCCAGAAAGGTTCCGCTGCCTCTGATGGCCTCGGGTCCTCTACTGACCAGCGCGATGGGGCCACTGAGTGCTGGATGGTGTTAACTCTATACTGTTTAGACTTGCGTTTGTACTGCATCCCTTGTATCATGGAGCCTAAAGAGGACAAAATTATTCTCTTAATCTCTCTCTTCCTCTGTTTCAAGGCAGGAAAAGTCCCTACAATGCTGCACAATTTTTACAATATATTTCTTTTAGACTTGCAGTCCCTTTAATATCTCTGTAGCCTAAAGAGAAACAATATTAACATCCTATTTATTTTATACCCCTTTAATTCTAGACACTTTTCTTATGACTGCCTACTTTTCATATAGATGCATTTGTACTCCAGCCTCCTGAATAATTCAGCAGCCTAAAAAGGACAAAGGCAATCTATTCTCTCCTTCTGTGTGTGACGAGAAGTCCATTCTTAACCAGTAAGGCTTACTCACTTCAATTGTACACCCTTTTTTTTTTTCCCATGACTCCCTATTTGTGGATTTTTTTGGTATTGCAGTCTTTTGGTTAGTGTAGCACAGAGAGAGAGATAGAGAGAGAGAGAGAGAGAGAGAGAGAGAGAGAGAGAGAGAGAGAGAGAGAGAGAGAGAGAGAGAGAGAGAGAGAGAGAGAGAGAGAGAGTTACGTCTCCTACCTGGACACTGCCATGAGGTACAGACTGAGTCAAGGCCCGGCGCAGCAACAAGGTCCGGTGGAGCGGACGCGTTATGACGGAAACCAACTTCAGAGCAGAGAAACTACCGTGAGGAGGGATCGAAGTCAGCCTTTAGACCACCAGCCCACCACTGCATTATTTACAGGCAGAGGAGAACGAGTAGCGTCGGGACTGTCATTCTAACTCTCAGGGAGGTTATGCAGACTTGGAAAGACTGAAACAATACAATATTTGGGTTTTCGTCAGCGATTTAAAAATTTGGCGCTGCGACATCTCGGTCATGTGGCGCCGCTACAAAATGATAAAAAAAGCATGAGAACTGTGCTTGAGTAAAATGTTAAAAGTAACTAAAACTGTTAAAGTAAACTAAAATTGAGATACAGTAAAATAATAATAATAATAATAATAATAATAATATATATATATATATATATATATATATATATATATATATATATATATATATATATATATATATATATATATATATATATATATATATATATATATATATATATATATATATATATATATATATATATATGTGTGTGTGTGTGTGTGTGTGTGTGTGTGTGTATAGAATCATATATACCTCAACACGTCTAACTACATTAATATTCGATATACATAAATCTTTATTATATATGGAAGGAACAATTATGATGAATGATAATGATGAAACTTATGACGAAGGAAAAGAAAGAAGAGAAGGAATAACTGTAAATGAAAAGATTAAAACACGAAAATCATATAATGTTCCTCGTTCTCTTATACAATCCTACGGCTGAATTTTTTTCTGTTTTTGTTTTTTTCCCTATGCACACAAACTACACACACACACACACACACACACACACACACACACACACACACACACACACACACACACACGCATATCTTGCACGCAATCCTATCCCCCACTGACTGATTCCCACACACACGTACACTCAGACTTATTCCTCCCAACACACACACACACACACACACACATCAACGTACATCCACGCATGCACACACACACACACATACACACACACACACACACACACACACACACACACACACACACACACCTACACTAACCCCCACCTCTCCCCCATCACACCTACACCCAGGCCCCAACGCAGACACAGCAGAAGCAAGATTTCAGAACTGCTAAAAGTGACTGAACAGCTCGTCAGAACCGTCAGGAGGGAGTTGATTTCTTCTGACTACGATTGTGAAGGTGCTGCCGAGAGGAAACATCATTCTCGACGATCGGACACCGCCAGGGACGCCGAATTTGTCACACAATTGCGAGCCATGGTTGATGGACCCCAGCCGGTCCATGAGGTCCATTGCCAGAGAGCTGCAAGTGTCTGAGGGCACCGTAAGGAAGTGATTGCATGAATATATCAGATACAAGTAATACAAGATGCGTAAGGGTCAACTCCTCTCCGCAAAGATGCAGGAGGACCGCTTCAAGTAGAGCAAGATGCTCAACAAACTGAAGTTCCCTCTTGAGAACGACATGCTCTAGTTCTTTTCAGACGAAAAAAAAAAAAAAAATTACACTTTTTTTAACATCTTCACAGTTCCACTCGTCGTAATACCATTTCCTTTTTTTGTTTTGTCAGGTTTTTACCATAAACCTTGATTCTACAGTCACTGCTGAGTCTGATGGTGTCAACCAAGACTGGCTATCCCGTATACGAAGGAAGCTATGGCAAATAATTTGCGCATTTTGTGCGTTCGAGCTCGATCGACAGTGATGAGGCGATAGTTGCGCGAGTTGTGAGGCACAAGAAACCTTCGCTCACATGCAGATAAATCGAAATATGCAAAACGGCGAGTCATAAAATAAGAAAGATGCGCCGTCAAAAGTTACATACTAAATAGTGTTTCCGAGACTGAAATCAGAATTTTTATATGCGATGGACACCAAAAGGTGCTCCTGGGCAAATCATCGCTGTACCCTCCAGGGGCCAGGCGGAGCGGTGGGTTGTAGAGATGTGCCGTAAAAAAATTTAGAAGCCCCTCGCTCCGGTCGGGAAATTGGAAGCTACTCGCTCCGCTCGGGGGAATAAGTTAAATTAGAAATATGTTGTAAACTCGTATTTCCATATCATTCTGATACGGTGTTATTTCAACGTTATATTTTATTTTCTCGTGTCTAGTTTTTGAGGGAATATTTTCATAGAAGCACGTGGTACAGTGGTCCCGCGTGCGCTTTGGGGGCCAAGTGGTCATCAGGCACACGGGTTCGAATCCTGGCTACGGTCCGAGGGTAGGAAGGGCATCCACTCGGGGTAACGGTTCCCAAATGCCAAATCCAAAAGTCCTTCATCAGGAGGCACCGTCTCAGCCCTAACAGACTAGGGAAAACTAGACGTTAAAAAAAAAAAAAAAAAAAATTTCATAGAAGCACACACACACACACACACAACGGACAAACCGTACTTTATTTTCACATACCCACACACAAACCATGGATGAACAGGAACAGTATTAATTTCACTTCACAACCATTTAACTGACGTCACAAGGTAGACAACGAGACGCTCACGCCACCAGCTCCACATCAGTTCACAGCTGGCCTCCACGCAGTCCAGACCTCTCCTGCTCCAGTTAATTTTTCACCTTTCACCGACTTTTTCCACGTAGCCTGGTAAGCCTTCACCTTCTGACGAGCCGTCCCTTCTTGGTGGAAGTAACATATATGATCCATGGACATATATTGTTCGCCTTGTGTGTTTGAAAGGCTTTTATGTGACACGGTACTGTTTCTTTTTGTTCAGACCGATGTCGGACCAGAACGAGGCTCACGGAACGCCAAGGCGTTCGTCATCGTCGTCCTCTGAGAAGAAGAGACGTGAGAAAGACTGTGCCTTTACCGGCCAGTAAAAGGAGGGCCACCCAGGACACGGGAGTGAAGGACGGCCCGAGTCAACCACGCCCGAGTGTGGTTCACCACCAGCTGTGGCCGGCCCAAGTCGCGCCAACACAACAACCGAGTGCTCGTCTGGCGGTGAAACTATCAACCGGCTATCTGCATTGTTGAGTGATTTAATTGAAAAACTCGACAATAACCCAGTACGGGAAGATGAGCCTTACGATAACTGTGAAAATATTCATGGCCTTCATGACATTTCCTCGTCTGAGGAAGACGCCACAGTAAATTCAGTCGGTTTGCTTGACCCTTTGGATGAACTGGACACGTTCCACTCCATGCCTGCGTCCCAAGACTGTGATGAGGTTGATTTTCTTAAGGCATTAGGGGAATTTTCAGGTCTTTTCCATAGTGAGGAACAGAAAGGAGAGCCCCTCTCTGAGCGTTTGGCCTCCATCCTGAACTTGAATTTGAGACGTCGACCCTCCGCTGAAGGTATAAAATCTACTTGTGAAAAAATCAAGCTCCCAAGCAATGTGCCAAACCTAAAAGTTCCGGTGACCAACGCTGCTGTTTCCAAAGCGATGAGTTTTGGTGGAAAAGTGATTGACGCCAAGCTTACTCAAACTAATGGCCTGATCTCAAAAGCTTTAGTTCCTATTGCACTGTGCATAAGCGATATCGGGGAAAAGAAAGGAAAAAATATAAATTCATACTTAGATGGACTAAACATGAGTCTTAGACTGCTTTCCTCTGTTATTAA
The DNA here is from genome assembly GCF_035594125.1 of Scylla paramamosain. Taxonomy (NCBI): domain Eukaryota; kingdom Metazoa; phylum Arthropoda; class Malacostraca; order Decapoda; family Portunidae; genus Scylla; species Scylla paramamosain. The sequence continues at coordinate 3,108,865 of NC_087169.1, forward strand.
TTACATTAATCAACTACGGAAAGAAGTTGCACGACTCCATGTTCACGACTCTGCCTTGGCCGAGCTTGGCAAGTGGGAGTATGAGGTTGGACAAGATGCTCTTTTTCCGTTTGATGTGACTAAGAAATGCGAGGAAATACATAAAACAAAGAAACTGGGAAGGCCTACATACCGTCCTTACAAGTCTTCTGGGAGGAGGTATGCTTCAAACAAGCAAACTAGGCGGCCCTATCAGGTTTCCTCGCATTCTCGGCTACATAACCAGCCAAGGCCTTTTTTAGGCCAGAAGCATCCACAGGGGAGAGGGATGCATTTACCAAAACTCCACCAATAAGCCACCCCAGGGTGAGTACTGTTTTACCCCCAATGATTAATATTCCAGATAATTTTAAGGGAGGTAAAATTTTTTATGCCAGTTCAGTATGGGGATCACTCACAAAGGACATTTTTATTCACAATGTGGTACATGGTTAATTTCTGGATTTGCCAGTCTACCCAGCCAGAATAATCCACCTAGCCCTTTGAAATTGTCAACAGCTGATAGCCATGCCCTGGATATTGCTCTTTCATTGTTCCTTAAACAACAAATAATTGAACGATGTGAGCCAGAGAAGCATGGGTTCTTTTCTAATGTGTTCCCTATTACTAAAATTGACGGTACTACTAGAGTCATCCTCAACCTCAAGGAACTTAATAATCATATTACTCAAACATTATAAATTAGATACTCTAAAGGATGTGATACAGTTAATTCATCCACACTGTTTTTTCATTACCATGGATCTTAAAGATGCTTATTTTTCAGTTTTTGTTAAGCCAGAGGATAGAAAATGGTTACAGTTTATGTGGAAAGATCAGTTCTTTCGTTTCACTTGTCTACCACAAGGTTTGACGTCAGCCCCTCGTATTTTTACGAAATTACTGAAGCCTGCCCTATCGCATCTTAGAAAACGTGGAATATTGGTTGTATGCTATCTGGATGACTGTATTTTCATTGCAGAGTCGGAAGAGGAATTAACAAGGGATGCACACTATGCCATGCAGTTTTTTGACTCTTTGGGGCTCACGATAAATGTAAAGAAATCAGTTCTGGAACCCACACAGGAAATTACTTTTCTTGGGGTTGTGCTGAACTCTGTTGCTATGACGGCCGCTTTGCCTCCTGTTAAGAAAAACCGCATAAAGACGCAAGGTCGGCTTCTATTGAAGGGGGAAGTTACCTTGCTTGACTTGTCCTCTTTCATTGGTTTGGCCGTGGCCTCGGATCCTGCTATAGAATTGGCCCCACTTAGATACAAATATCTCAAAATTTTTCGTAACAGAGAACTTGCCAGATACCATGGAAATTATAATTCAAAAATTATTCTGAATGATCATGCCCGGGAATTAATCCAATGGTGGATTGAAAGTGTAGATTATCAGGTTAAATCATTACGATCCTCTTCCCCCCAACTGGTTATGTTCTCGGATGCTTCCCTGACAGGTTGGGGTGCAGTCATGGGAGACGTTAAGACAGGTGGTCACTGGGCGTATAGGGAGTTGGATCATATCAACTGCTTAGAATTAAAAGCCATTCTCTTGGGTTTAAAGTCCCTTTGTAAAGATATCAGGGGAACACATATCCGCCTTCGCTCGGATAATTCCACTACAGTTGCCTGTATTGAACGTTGTGGTAGTAGTAAACCTTACCTTAATTCATTAATTGAAAACAAATTTTTGCATGGGCTGAGTCAAGGGGGATTACCCTATCGGCACAGTATGTAAAAGGGTTACGTAATGTTGAAGCAGACAGAGAGTCCAGAGTTACGAATTTGGATGGTGAATGGATGTTACACCCTCGTGTTTTCAATAGACTTTGCCAACTTTTTTATACACCGGATGTGGATCTCTTTGCTACACGAATTAATGCACAAGTGCCTGCCTACGTCTCCTGGAAACCAGATCCATCTGCCACACACATTAATGCCTTCACACTGCCCTGGTCAAATGGAAATTTTTACGCTTTCCCGCCTTTCAGGATCATCTCAAGAGTCTTGAAGAAACTCCAAGAAGACGAGGCACCAATACTGATGATATTCCCACTGTGGCCGACCCAGTTTTGGTTCCCCAAAGCTCTCCAGCTAATGGCAGCAGTTCCCGTTCTTCTCCCCAAAAATTCCCTAGTTCTTCCACAACATCCTACTCAACGCCATCCACAGGCTCAGAGGTTGGTGTTAACGGCAGCGATTTTATCAGGGAATCGTACGAAAATTAAGGCTTTTCGGCAGAGGTTGCCCAATTTCTCCTTACGTCATGGAGAGATAGCACAAAATCACAATATGGGCCACCTCTCAGACGCTGGATGTCTTTTTGCATCTGCGGGGAAATTGATCCATTTCATCCACCTTTGAATATATTTCTCCAATATTTGTTGTCAGAATTTAGGAGTGCAAAAGGGCGAAGCTACAGCTCAATGAACACCATAAGATCAGCCATCTCTACCGTAGCCAGTATTAATGACCGGCCGGCAGGACAACATCCCTTAGTGACCAGATTTATGAAGGCAGTTTTTAGGGAAAGACCAGCTTTTCCCCGATGCCGTATTACCTGGGACCCTAAATTAGTCTTGGATCACTTGACAAGTTTAGGGCAAAATAAGGATTTATCACTCATTCAACTTTCCAGAAAACTGGCAATTCTTATGCTATTATTGACTGGTCAACGAGGACAAACGTTACACTTACTTGACACTAGAAACATGACTGTCTCAGAGTCCAGAGTTATTTTTAGGATAGGGGATCCACTTAAAACTTCGAGGCCAGGTGACCATTTGTTCGAGTTGAGTTTTAATGCCTATCCCCATGATGAAAAGTTATGTGTTGTTGCCACAATAGTGAATTACCTTAGTAGAACAAAATCCATACGCGGGGAAATCACGGGATTTTTTATAACAACAAAACCTCCAATAAAATTAGCTGCGAGGGATACGTTACGTCGGTGGACGAAAAATATTATGCAAGCTGCTGGGATTGACCTGACTATTTTTTCCCCTCATTCTACTAGGTCGGCCTCATCCAGTAAGGCAGCCCTGAAACTGCCGCTGTCCACTATTATATCAACCATTGGATGGACCAAGGAGTCAACTTTCACTAAGCATTATCAAAAACCTATCAACAAAGGTGGTCAGTTTGCCAGGGCAGTTTTGTCATAAGTTATGTATGACCCTGCCTTGTGAAAATGTTTATTTTTGTATGCAATTTTACGTTTGCTACTGTTGTTAACATTGAGTACACATTAGGATAATACTTGTTATTATACCGTTATAATAGGTATAATTTTTATTTGGTTGTTTTCAACTTTTGTACACGCCAGGGAGGCGCATCACACATTGTTAATAAATTGGGTTATATCATTGGTCTCTAATATCCCTATTATAGAAGTCTAATACGCCTAAACTGGAAAACAAAAAGTAGGTTTGAGGAACCTCTCTAAAGCTCTCGTTGTCTACCTTGTGACGTCAGTTAAATGGTTGTGAAGTGAAATTGTAGATTAAACGAGTACTTACCAAGTATGAAGTTTGATCGTAATTTCACGAACATTTAACTGAGTCACTGAGGTAGGAAACGCCCTCCCTACCCAACCCAGACACTCATGGAACATACTTGGAATCTGCTCAATGAGGTGTTTGTTTGCTTCCTCAAACCTACTCTCTAAAGGACTGATGTGGAGCTGGTGGCGTGAGCGTCTCGTTTCCTACCTCAGTGACTCAGTTAAATGTTTGTGAAATTACGATCAAACTTCATACTTGGTAAGTACTCGTTTAATCTACAATTTTATGGTACTATGTTCTCTCTCTCTCTCTCTCTCTCTCTCTCTCTCTCTCTCTCTCTCTCTCTCTCTCTCTCTCTCTCTCTCTCTCTCTTTTGAGGCATTAAAGTTGTTACAAACACACACACACACACACACACAAATCCACAAACTTACCACTGCTCCACCTCAGTTTCACAGCAGCAGGAGGGCTCAATGCGTAAGAAATGCAGGTTTGTGGCATTTTTTCGTTATATAGCAACAATTACGTCTATTTAAGGAGCTGGTGTCGAGGCTGGCAGTTGTTAGTGGTCAGCTCGTACATTAGTGGTGTCACTGATACTGTGGGTGATTGAGAAAGTTACCGCTAAGAACTGCCATTAAATTTGAAAGTCAAGGGGACACGGGACTGCAGGTTAAGTTTGGGACAAAGGTAGAGAGAAGAGACTGAGGTGGTTTAGATAGAGAAGGAAAGGCGAGATGGATGTGGTTTGGCGATGTGCTGAGGAGAGATACTGGAGATGAACCTAACAGGCAAGGGGGAGAGAAGAAAACCAAAGCAAAGGGATGACTTGAAGGAAAACATGGGAGTGATGGGTATAAATTCAAATCAGTTTATTTTCCCACAATGTGATCGTTATGACACTTTTGTTGGTAGACGTAAGACTGAAGTTACAAATATAACATTAAAAACTAATATTAAAACGTTAATAAAAATTCAAGCAATACTAATAATGGAACGTTACTGAAATCAAATCAAGACCCAGGCATAAAAGGGAACAGCAGAGATAGACACACGTGCTCCGCTCTGGTGGCTCCTCAAAGAAATGGCCCAAAGAAGAAGGTACGAATGATATCTACGTTGTCTTCTGCAATGTGAGGAAGGAAGAGTTATGTGAGGCAAATGCATGTATTAATGGTAACGTGGTCTTTTTTATCGCTTATGTGCGAAGAAGGCTGTCCTCAAGAAGAAAAAGAACCTGAGAACATAAGGGAAGCTGCAGGAAGCAATAAGGACAATCAAGGACAACAAATAAAAGAAAAGATCCTGTTAATTGGTGACAAAAAAAAAAAAAAATACAAACGGGTTGCTCAGTTTTAGCTGCGCAGGAAGTCTTGATAATCCTTAAGCTTACGACTACTGCCACTCCTCAGACTTAGTGAAATGGTTTGCTGGAAGTTTAAAATATAAATCTGAAAGGCAACACTGACAGAAAAAAGAAGTAACAGTAGTTAAAGTCTTTAAGACCACCTTCATATATGTCTCAATAAAACCGTGTACGTTTCTTGGTATAAAATAACGTCGTTGTAGAGAAAAAAAATATACTGAGAGAGAGAGAGAGAGAGAGAGAGAGAGAGAGAGAGAGAGAGAGAGAGAGAGAGAGAGAGAGAGAGAGAGAGAGAGAGAGGTAATAACTGATATATCGGGAAAGCTATGGGTGTTAGACAGCGGAATAAAAACAGATGTCGTAATGAGACAGATGTGGCAGGTGCGTTAATGGAAAGGTGAACAGACGAGGCTACTTAAGGGGACTAAAGGATGAGAGGATTACGGCACACGTAGTCAGGATTGGGTCTTCAATGGGTGTGCTGGTGAGACTCGGGGATAAAGGGAGCGTGTTGGTATGAGTGAGGCACTGAGGGGCTGGTGGTACTGGCGGCACTGTTTATGTCCTCGTGACTTCCCGGTGTCGATGGCTGGTGATGGTGAAGAGTGCTGGTGATATACACTGATTTTTCTTTACAACCTTTTTTTTTTTTTCTGTATCTTTTTATTGTTTCGTGTTTTAGAATTTTGCTAGTATTTATAATGGTAACGATGAAAATACAGTGAAATAAAACATCACGTGTAGTCTACGGGTAGCACAATGAATAGGTAAATAATCTTCCAGGGATAACTGTAGATGAATGTGATGGACTAGTAACCATGTTGTTAATGCCGAGTCATTAATGAATATCAAAAGAAGATTAGACATGCTCATAAATGAGGGTGATAGGTGGAGACAGGGTGGTAAGTTTCATGCAGGGTGTTACGCCATCACTCCTCCAGCAAGGCAGGAGGCGAGGGTGGACTGTAAATGGCGCACAGACACAAAACTGAATGAACTCTATCTTTAGTTCGACACCCTCTCCAATCCTTGTTATTTTAGTAAGACTTTCAGAAGATAAGACAACTAACGTGATTTTTAGTATTGTTGAATGCATAAAGAACACTTACACCTAATTCTGAACCTAATACAGGAGTAAAGCACGATCACCATTATTCGTGATTCACGCAGTCACGCCTAAATTCGATATCACTACAGCTCCATAAATTCAACTTTCTTAAAATAGATTTCAGCCAATATTTATAATCTAGTCAGAATACGTACATAATAAATATCCTAATTAGCTAAAAAAAAAAAATAATAATAATAATAATAAATGAAAAAAAATTGCCAAACACTAACTACACTTAAGCAAACTTAGCATACGACACCTGTGAGGAAGTCCCGTCCTCGGTGTGTGGAGCACGACCCACATCACCACTTTCCACCAGTCCCGATCTGCTTCTGCCAGCCATCACCGTCAAGTGTACGAAGTAGACATCAGTGTTACCAATTCCCAAATTAAAACCACAAAATTAATTCCACAACGGCATTCCTTATTTCACACACAATTGATTGTTACGTCTCAGTAAGGGCAGTTACCTGGTACACCCACAATTATAATTATAGTAACAATAAGTCATAAAGTAGTTCCCTATCACACAGACGGCCGTAGTACCGTCATCAATGTTTCCCTAATCTTGCAGGTTTGCCAGATCAAAACATTCCGTGAAACACTCTTATTTGGTAACACTGCAATCTAGAGCTTTCGGTGAACGGAATTCGGCGTCCCTAACATTTTCTATATGCAGGAATCTAAGTCTTTCCTTATTAACATGGACATCATAGTAAATTCTATGATGTCTTTATTAATTTATTTGAATGCATAAACACATAAGTAAACATATGATTAGCCGAATCCTTTGTTGTGGTACCGGAGTAGTCGTATGTGTGCCCTCTGCACGCATGCGCGAGTTTTGAAGGGATGAAGGCCTCCACACTCCTTATGAGACCCTTCAGTGAAGATGAGAGAGTGGCTCTCCTCTCTCTCATTAAAGGGAGGCAAGGACCTTGCCTGGCACACTGAACAACGCAATACCACGGTAGTTGTTGCAGTCCTGGCGGTCCCCTTTCCCTTTCCAGATAGGGACGACCAGCCCCCTCTTCCACTCAGGAGAAATGGTACCGGACTGCCATACGGCAATCAAGACCACATGCAACCCGTGGATCATGGCTATAGGCGAAAAAGCATGCGAAATATACCAGTGGGTTGGCAGCTTCAGGAAGCTCGCCCGTAAACATGCTGTAAGCATCCTCTGTCCTTTGTAAGCAAGAAATCTGAGTAACTTCCCTGCATAAAGCTTCCTACACAGCACAGGAGATGAATATTCATTTACTACTTACCTCAGGTACGAAATAAGGACGACAAGGCGAGTTGATGAGGAGGTGGACCAGGCATCAGCTGACGACATTGCTGGAACACGCGGTGGTGCCGCTTCTTTCGTGTGAAGAGCGTATAGCTTAAGGTACCGAATATTTCGCAGTTCTACTTCCATTTATAAATAAGCAAAATATGATATTTCGCAGTTCTTCTACTTCCACTTATAAATAAACAAAATGTACCTCTCATTCTAATCACAAAATTCTCGCTCATACGTTTTCTTTAACCGAACATACTTTACGCTGTAAATAAACGTAATACCCTTTAGGAAAACCACCTTATTTCTTCACTTCTACACTAAAGTCTTGTAAACATAATTGTATCTTTAAATATTTCCTCATATACGGGTGGAGAGGGACTGAAATTCACGTATTATACGCCAATGAAAATATACTAGCACTTCATTATGCATAAATGACGATATAATCCCTATTTATGTCCCGAGGGAAAGGTCCAAGGGAGGTCTCGAGGTACCTTGGATCTGCTAAGTTTTAGATGTTGTGAGACGGGAATACCACCAAGAGACTGCCACTTGTACGTAGGCCTGACAGCTTCTTGCAGCTTTCACGGTTTTCTTGTATTCTTAAGTGTACATGAAGAAGTTAAGTGGTGATAAGTAAAGTTAAGAGGGTAATAGTAAGAACAAAAATACTCAAAAAGTCAGGCGGTAATGATGATTCTAAAAAGTAGTAAAGTAGTAATATAACGACTAGTAAAGTAGTAATGTAACGACTAATCTAATGCAACCACTAATCTAAGAAAATAATCAAATGGCGATACGTATAAAAAAAAAGGTTGATAATAGTAAGAGAGAAGAATAATGTTAAATGGTAATAAGATCATAGGAATAAGAAAATAAGGACACTGCAAAAGGCTGGTTGTTCAAAAGGTGGGGAAAATACTGTTGCAAAAAAAGAAAAAGAATAAATAAAAAGATAAAACAAATAAATAAATAAATAAAAATATGGAGAAGACAAAAAAAAAAAAGGTTAGTTAAGTACAGTCCGTGATTGTACGCAGGCACGCACACACACACGCACGCGCACCAAGAAAAAAAAATACTAATGACATATTATTTTCAAATTACAGAGCGCGATTTTTGTACGCCACGATAATGATACATCACTGCTTTACACCTTTATTCCTACAGTACATGGCATAAAAAAAAAAAAAAAAAAGCACCGTGGCGTGGTGACCTAGTTTCCTACGGATACACTTCCGTCCCCAGACCGCGTAACTCTGAACCGTGTACTGGCGTCCCTCCATCACCAACAAAACACATGCCAACACAAAAACAATATTGGTGCAACAGTTAATCGCATCCCATCTGTCATAAGTCCCACTCCCTGCGCTCTGCTGCTCTCCCTCTCCCCTCTCTCGTGACGTCATCCCTCTCGGTGCGCGATATTAATGGCAAGTGAGTTTGATGCTGTTATACAATCGTCTCGCGCAACCATTAATCCCAGAGCAATCACTCAACTCTCCATCAGCACACTTGTATAACGTTCATTACGGGAGGCCCTCATTGCTGTCAGGGGTCACAAAACACGGATGGACGAGAATGTGTCCCTTTTGGTTTTGCACTACAACTAAAGAACTGATCGCATTCAGACAACTGAAAGTGCGTATGTGCTTTAGACACACTGCACTGCGGTGCCACTTGAAGCAAAATAATGATCAAGTGCAAGAAATGGGAACTTCACCATTACTGATGAGTATCGCAGAGAATTTCGCTAGTATCGATTTTAAAGAAAAGTAGCCTACACTACTACTACTGATGCTGATACATTAATACATCCATATTGTGTGTGTTTCCACTGACATGTAACAGAGTAATGACCACATTACCTTCACCAAGTTTTCTGCAATTCTACTTCCGGCAACTCATCCAGAACTTCGGAAACTGCAGTTTTCAACTAGAAAATAAAATATAACAAATATATGACTGGGCGGTACTGTACAGATTACATTTAGTAAAATATATTTCCTTCTCTCCAGTTTTTTTTTTTTTTACCATTTTTTTTTTTTCATTCCGATATAAAAGCGGAAACCATACATGGAAACAAAAACAGCAGATATGGAGTACAGTTTGTAAGTAGTATATGTGTACTGTAAAAGTCGCGGTGCCAATATGGAGAAGACACTAACACCTCAGCTGTCCACTTGTTCACATTTCCCTCTCAGTGATGGCATTTCCCAGCCGTCACACGGGAAACACTTCAGGTCTGGACGAGTCACGCGCACTATTATCTTTAATTCAGAATTTTTATTTACCAAAAATATGCTTATTAGTAGATTCACTTATAAAATGTTCAAAAATATAAATTGGAGTCGTCAGTTGCATCAAATAAATACAATACAATTCCGCTACGAGATACACACTGATTTATAAATATTTCATGTGTGTTTCATTTCTGCCAGCATTTTTTTTTTCACTGGCAGTTGAGGATTACAAACTTTCACCCAACATACGATATTTTTATTATATTGTATAAATCAAGAGCAGTAAAAATATTTCCATAGTGGGTAAAAACAAATGTAAACAAAACAAGTCCACAAACATTTAGCGCTGCCTCTGAGTTTGCATCAGAAGGAAGGTGTTGCCTGAAGTGTGAATAATAAGTGTGTTGAATGGTTATATGAGTACATGATTAAAGCTAATACTGTGCCAGAATGTTGTTGTTGTTGTTGTTGATGTTGTTGTTGTCCTGCTACCACTATCAGCACTACAACTGCTGCTACTACTCCTGCTACTGCTATTACCACTCTTACTATACTGTCCTTATTTGTCTGCTCATTTGTCTGTCTGTCTGTCTATCTGTCTGTCTTTCTGTCGGTCTGTCCTCAACACTGAAAACAATTACAACTACAATTTTCATTGAGGGTGAGGCAAGACTTTACGTAAGGGTGATAACAATTCCTACTTTACGACCATCAGGGGAACACCTCAGACAGACTCACGAGGCCTCAAGTAAAGCAATATGTATCTAACTAATTGAATTCTCAAGTCGACTTCCTCCAGTGGCTTTATAAGATGTGTTACAAAATTAAGACGTGTATATTAATCAGAGAGAGAGAGAGAGAGAGAGAGAGAGAGAGAGAGAGAGAGAGAGAGAGAGAGAGAGAGAGAGAGAGAGAGAGAGAGAGAGAGAGAGAGAGAGAGAGAGAGAGAGAGAATGAAAATTAATGTACGGGGAGAACACAGCATTTCACATTAAAACATTCAGATCTACACAGAACTACACGAAACTTCACACATTATGTAATGATAAGAATAATAAGAAAACAAAATATTGAAAGTAAAGTTGCCACACTGACAAATTAGAATTGCGTAATGATAAATAAGACTCAGAGCTGTTGTAGCTCAGAGTCAATGTGATAAATTACTCCTTGTTTCGGTGTACATGCCTAATGATGATAACTGTGATCGGAGTTCTGAAATTTTTGGTGATGTCTTAAATGAATTGTCAGCTATGATAAATTTATATGACGGTTATGATATCATAATTGGGGGGATTTTAATGTGGATTTCTATAGACAATCTCGTAATGCTGATCTTTTAAAACTGTTTTTGAATGAGGAAAATTTATTGTGGCCACCATTATCTTGTACTCACACGACCTATACCTATGAGTCGGCACGAGGTAATAGATCTTGTATCGGTCATTTCATTGTTAATGAATCTGCCATAAGAGTTGGTGAATGTGTCTCAACTTTTATGGATGGCAACAATTTAACTGAACATTTACCTATATCTATAACGTCTACTTTAACAGTAAATATCTCTAATATAGAAAAATTCACACAGCCAAGCGTTGACTGGGAAAAAGCTTCGTCCCTAGATATTGAGAACTATAAGACACTGATAGATTTTCATTTAAGGCATTTAGATATGTCGGGTGTTGTGGCACCATGTCCTGATTACTCTTGTAAAACACACAGTAATATGATAATGAACACACTCGAAAAGATACTGGAAATATTAAAGAAATGTGCTTATGTTGCTATACCTAGACAGCGCGTAAACAGAAAGAAAGGAATACCACGATGGAATGAATACGTAAGACCATATAAGGACAAATCCATCTTCTGGCATGGAATTTGGAAAAATGCAGGTTGTCCGGCTAGTGGACAGCTCGCAGATTTAAGAAGGTTTAGTAGATCGAAACATCACTGGGCAATTAAACAAGCTGAAAGGAATGCGGATGAGATCTTGAAGAAAAATACAGTTGTCACTCTTATAAATAAATCATTCAAGATTTCTGGAAGATCATTAAAAAAAATGAAAGGAAGAAATATGTGGTCATCTGGTATAATTGATGGCCGATGTACTGACGAGGATATTGCTGATAGGCTTCGTGACTTATATGAGGAGCTCTATAGTAGTGTTACAGGTGATGACTTACAAGAGGTGGGCAGTAAGGTGAACCACCTTGTTAATGAGCGATGTAATGCTGCCCATTGTATTTCTTCCCAGTGTCATTCTGTATCTGCAGTGATAATTGAAAAGGCTGTGAGAAGCCTCGTACCCAATAAAAAGGACCAAACATATAACATTAGTAGCAATCATTTTATAAATGGTACTAAACTATTATATACACAGCTAAGTCATATAATAACAGCAATGTTGCAATACGGCAGCACAGATGCTCTTTTTAAGAAAGCAGTTATTAAGCCCATTCCCAAAAATTCTCTTAAATCTCGTGCTAACTCTTCTAATTATCGTGCTATCTCATTACATTCAATTGTAAGTAAAATCATAGATCATGTATTAATTTTATTTATAAAAGATAAAATGGTGACATCTTATCTGCAGTTTGCCTACAAGGAGTCTTACTCTACCTCGCTGTGTTCTTATCTAGTTACAGAAACTATTCATTATTATCAAATGCGTGGATCTAATGTGTATATGCTGTTACTTGATGCCACTAAGGCATTTGATAGAGTGAAATATAGCAAGTTCTTTAACTTACTTATAGAAAGAGATATTTGTCCACCAATAGTTGGTTTGCTTCTCAATATGTATTTGATTAGTACTGGTGTTTAAGTTGGAATGGTGTTAACTCTGATCAGTTTAAGCTTTGTAATGGTGTGAAGCAGGGGGGGGTGTAATGAGTCCTCTACTTTTCTCTATCTATATAAATCCTTTAATGTAGAATCTAAACAATAGTAAGGTTGGCTGTCATATGGGTGACATTTGCTGCAACGCGTTTCCTTATGCTGACGATATAGTTATTCTTAGCCCAACGTGTGAAGCTTTGAGGAAGATGGTCAAGATTTGTCAACAATATGCTTCCCAGTTCAGTTTAAGTTTTAATCCTAATAAATGTGTTTTAATTATTTTTTTTCGGATTCAGATGTTTTTATGGACAGTGTATGTATGTATCAAGATGTACGGTCGCACTATACATAACGTTATGAGTGAAAAACACTTGGGTCACCTAATATCATCTCGTGGTAGTCTAGTCAATCTTGAACCGGTTATGAGGGACATGAAAGTGAGAACTAATGCCATTATCCATCAGTTTTACTCTACCTCATGGCAATCTAAGGTGTTGTTGTTTAATAGCCATTGTACGTCGCTGTATGGTTGTCAGTTGTGGAATCTTGATGACCCAAGAATTGAGGAGTTGAGTGTGGCGTGGCGAGTGTGTTGCCGCAGACTGCTTGCTTTGCACCCTCGCACGCGCTCTCACTTACTGCCCCATATTATGAACTCTCTATCTGTTCGTCAGATTATTGAAAAAAAAAAATGCTGTTTTTTTTTCTTTTTCTTATTAGGGGTTAGAGACATCCTGAGCGACAAATATCACATTTTTTTAGAAATGTTCTGGTGTCGAATTCATCATACATGTTGTCCAACATGAATTCGATACTGCAGTCTTATAACATTAAATACTATGAAATTTTTTTACTGTAATATTAACTATGTTATTGACAAGGTATATTGTTTAGAGGACTACCAATACTGGCAAACAGAAATTATAAAAAAATTTTTGAGTATCCGTGACGGTCAGACAGACTGCTGCCTTACATATAGTGATGTCTGTGAGTTCCTTGATGAAATATGTTTAATATAGTATGTTTTGTGCACATATACACATTAATTTATTAACTTAATTTTATTTATCTTTTAAAGTTTTTAATATCTCTTTTAATTTATATTTTATTTTGTCTTTTGAGCTACATTGTAAGTTTTTTTTTCTTTTTTTCTCTCCTATAGCTTTAATTTTTTTGTGTAAGATGACTAAAGAATTGTACTTTGTACGAATAAATTCATTGATTCATTGATAATAATTTATCATCAAAATTATGTAATGATGAAAAATATAACGGTAATGAATAAAACAAAAAAATATTACAGATAAAATTTAACATATCAGATAAAAAAAAAAGCACAACCTGAAAAAAAAAGACTGGTAAAAACTAAAATTAAGCCATCTGATAAAAGTATTTGACCGCCATGATGGATATAACGAGGGAGGGATATAGGAAACAGTCTCGGGGTTTGTAATCTGGAAAGGCTTACGTACAAGTAATGGAATGAAGCTTCATAAAAATAGAGATATATAAAGAATATATATATATATATATATATATATATATATATATATATATATATATATATATATATATATATATATATATATATATATATATATATATATATATATATATATATATATATATATATATATATCATTGAATGTGATAGCTACTTGAGCATTTATTATTTTTCTTAAGATATTTTCCTTATATCTTATGATTGTAGGCTTGTCACCTACCGGTATAAATACACCCCCCGCAATCAGCTTGAGCCATTCTCTCCGACACCCTCAACACGGATAGACCTTCGTTACTGAAGAAGGGTCAAGGACCCGAAATCGCGATCTAGCGAAAATGACTAGCTTCGGCGAAGTCATACAGCCAATTAAAAAAGAATATAAGACAATCATAAGATATAAGGAAAATATCTTAAGAAAAATATTAAATGCTTAACTAGCTATCACATTCAATGAGATATGTATTAGAGAAAGACTCCTGCCCATATACACCCTTAATATATATATATATATATATATATATATATATATATATATATATATATATATATATATATATATATATATATATATATATATATATATATATATATATATATATATATATATATGGGTTTAGGAAGGGGGATAAAAACCCAGGGAGGAGTTAGGATTCTTTTAATCTGTAACGTTTCGGCTGAATAGCCATCCTCAGAGAGACTGATTTACATGAGTGAAAACACACTATTTATAACAACATACAAAATTTTCTCATTTGACATTCGTACAGAATATTGCCATCCATTGCTTAACAAAGTCAATAAGGATATCCAATTTACGGTGGAAGAGGAACAAGACAATAGATTACCTTTCCTAGATACGGTGATCTGGAGGGAAGAAGGAGTCAGTTTTTCTGTTTACAGAAAACCCACCAATAAGGACGATTTCATTCACTACCTTTCAGCCCACAGCATGAGAGTCAAATCTGGTGTGATTATTGGTTTTTACTTAAGAGCGTTCAGGATTTGCAGCAACAACTTCCTAGAGCAAGAAATACGATATATCATATCAACTTTCAAAAAGCTGGGTTATCCTGAAGGGCTCCTTGTTAGGCTTAAGAATAAGGCAAAGAAAATAACAGCTGAAAACAAAGAGAATAAAGATCCCTGTACAACCAGCGAAAGAGAGAGGTATATATGTGTACCAAATTCGGACAAGGCTTCCATAATTAATAAATATTTGTCTAAAACAGGATTAAAAATAGCAACATTAGCGGGAGAGAAAATTGGTGAGCTAACGAGGACTAAAGAGACCGGACTTGTTAATAATAACAGCGTAGTGTACAGCATACCATGCAAAGGTTGTACAAAGCAGTACATAGGAGGAACAGGCAGGGGACTTAAAACAAGAATGGCAGAGCATAGGAAAGATGTTTTAAAACACAACACATCAAACTCCCTTGTATTGCACATAGAAAAATGTAAACACCTACCAAAATGGGAAGAGGCTAAAGAAATTAAAGTTGGATTGAAGAAAAGAATGAGAAAAGCTAGAGGCAGCCCTCATAACAACTAGGGAAGTCATTAACCACAGAGAAGATTTAATCAGGTAGGCGGGTAATTCCGCCAGATTGGCTCTCAGGTCAGGTACAAGGAAAATCCCCAGTAAAGGCTCGTCACGTAGGCTCGTCACCTGACTAGGAAAATAAAATTAGGTGAGGTACACGCCAGAATGGCAATACTCTGTACGAATGTCAAATGAGAAAATTTTGTATGTTGTTATAAATAGTGTGTTTTCACTCATGTAAATCAGTCTCTCTGAGGATGGCTATTCAGCCGAAACGTTACAGATTAAAAGAATCCTAACTCCCTGGGTTTTTATCCCCCTTCCTAAACCCAAATACTTGTCAACATGAACAGTTCACATATATATATATATATATATATATATATATATATATATATATATATATATATATATATATATATATATATATATATATATATATATATATATATATATATATATATATATATATATATATATATATATATATATATATATATATATATATATATATATATATATATATATATATATATATATATACATGTTTCTAAATAGAGTGGATGACTAGAATAGACTCCGAATATGTAGGGATACTTAAAAGGAAATTTGAAAGTACATTGGTAGAGATGATAGCCGGACAAGTTATACATGTTATATACAAAGACTAAGATGGGCATGCTTTTTTCCTTAACTTTGCTTATGTTTTCATGTTCTGCAAAAACTTATCACCTGGATAAACAACACCTGCATAGAAAAACATGAGGAAAGAGGTCAACACAAGGGAGATCAACGCGAGGAGCAGCACACTGGACGAAGGGAAATCGATAACCACCGACATGGGCGATGGAGAGCGCCAATAAATACATCGTAAGAAGCAGATGGAGACGCTCGATAAACAGGAGACGACAAGTACAAGGGACAGGAAGCCATTACTGTCGTCCACTGAGGGAGTGTCGACCGCGAGTTACTGCCTCCATTATTACCTTGATTTCTCTCTCTCTCTCTCTCTCTCTCTCTCTCTCTCTCTCTCTCTCTCTCTCTCTCAACTTCAAACGTTAAATTCAGCACAGTCACAGCAAGGGCAAATCAATGTTCTGACAAAAAGTAGAGGGGACATTTGCGTCTAAAAATAGTCCTGCATACGTAATGAGTCAAAGTAATGGGCAGTATATGAATTACTTGTTACTCATACATGACCTTGATTCGTGTGACATCAGCGACTCTCCATCAAGTACCTGTGGCAAAGACTTCAGATTCCTTGCACAGAGGAGTGAGAAGAAGCGTAGAAACTCTGTACACACCACCAGCGATACTTGACCATTCACGGCCGACCATCACTATCGTCTGCTGTTAAGGAAGTGACACATTGTTCTCTTATATCTTGTTTATATTGATTTCATAATGTGCATTCCTCGTCGTTCTTGTAAATTAAGACAAAATTAAACATACGCGGAAGAATTAAAGAAAAATACAGAGGTTAAATGTATATTAAATGCTTGGATGGACTAACAAATAGGTGTACAGAAAGAATATGGAAAATAATGTAACAGTAACTTATCAGTAACCGTTCAGAATGTGTGTGTGTGTGTGTGTGTGTGTGTGTGTGTGTGTGTGTGTGTAAATATCCAAAGAGCAGCGAATACACAGTGCTATCTAACTGCATAAAATCTTTCTCCTTAACTGCACAAACTTTACAGCCTCCAAGTCTACGAGCACTGCCGGTCCATGGTGCGGAAGACTAACACTTCGCGGAGCACACAGGCACATCAGTAACGCTTCCAGAATCCATTACGGGGCATCACGGCATCGATAAAAGTCACAGTAGTGGAATCATGTATGTGGCATGAATCAATCTGAAATTTAAATGTACATATAATCCAGCAGACTTAATGGTTCAGGGGTGACTTGTGACTTGGAGGAGAGCTGAAGGAGTAACTGCTTCCCGCGCCCTCCACGATGGAGTGCGGCCATATTTGTCAATTCCCCCCTCTCACCCACTTATCCATCCTGCCATTTTCTCTTCCTGACTTGATAAGGGAGGATACAAGAAGACATCAGATCTACACGTTGCAGTCTCAGTGAAACGCAAATACCTATATCTACTTTCCCAGCCTCACATTTCCTCCTCCCGACATTTGACATCATAAGATCATAAGGAAGGGAGGATCCGGGAAGCCATGAGACCTACATGTTGCGGTCCCAGTGAAAGACACATGCCAATGCTCGTTTATGCTGTCTATTTATAATTTTACCTGGTCTCGTTCAGCAAAATTGTATTGAAATAATATACACATACAAGAACAAAAAAAAAAAAACAAAAAAAAAAAACAATACTAACGGATAAACTTACCACAATTATTGTAAGAATATTTTGTATCCTGACATTTCCATCAATTTTATACAAGCCACAAACAGGAAATTCCCGAGTACTTGCTTTTTGTTTATTTACTCATCTTATTTATTCTTTTATTCTATTTTAGTTTTAGAGCGGATATTTTAGGTACAAACGCACTGCAAGGCAAGCAAGAGGTCAATTAATTTCTTCCTGCCGCTCATGTACATAGAAACCATTCGCCTGGAGGCGGCTGACGTCATTCTCAAGGGTACAGGCAGAGAGAGAGAGAGAGAGAGAGAGAGAGAGAGAGAGAGAGAGAGAGAGAGAGAGAGAGAGAGAGAGAGAGAGAGAGAGAGAGAGAGAGAGAGCGCACCGCATCTATTCCAAAATCTCGTTTACTGCAAAGGATCATGAGAACTACGCAAGAAAGAATAATAATATAATGTTACCGTATATGAAAAAAAAAAAAAGTACATCAAGTTCGTTCCCAGATGAACCTCACGATGTCAAAGCGGCGCTCCTTCCGACAACTGGCGGAGCTTTGCTGGCCATGAGGTAATTACATCCGATTATATCAGGAGACGCTTCGTGATCTGGCACGGAGTGGAAAAAGCGCGAGACTCGTTAGTGCGTGCTCTGCCTCACTTGAAAGGAAAAGGAGATCAAGCGGAGAAAAAGGGATTCCGTGGCGGGCGAGTCCCAGGGTATTGTAGGCGAAACTTTTTTTTTATTTATTTATATTGCCTTGTAACTTGCTTTTTTCTTTTCTTTTTTTTTTTTTACTGAGTTTCCATACGAGTTGGTGGAGGAGACAGGCGGCTGGAATATTGAAAAAAGCATGAAAAAGAATTGACTGGAATTAAATGCAGAGCTTGGAACGAATCAATAACGAGAGGGAGAGAGAAGAGAACAACAAAGGGAGAAACCAACACAACGTACACCACCACCACCACCACCACCTACACTACGAGCACACCCACCACCACCGCCTCGCCATTCCCGAAAAGGTCGAGCCTGTCTTCGGTAACCAACTAAGGACATTTTCGCAGTACTGGAAATTCTTGCAGCGTTCTCTCGTCGGCTCCACAATCGTCGCGGCGGGGAGAGGGACGCCATTACCCTCAGCGCCGCGACGAGCTTTTCGGGGGCGCTTTCAGACTGTCTTTGTACTTCCCTTCCCTGCCCGCGGCGGTCACGGGGGCGGTGATCTCTGCTGGCAAGGTGGACAGATTTTTGAAGTTGTATCATTTTTTTTTGTATTATTTTCATTGTTGTTGTTCTGCGATGTTTTGTCTTCTTTCTGTATTTTTTTTTTCTATTTGTTCGTTTATTCTTTATTTTCATAACTCCTCCATCTTCTACATCTAACTTTTGCTACTGTTGCCATTACCGTTACTGTTAGGACAGCAACTACGTCTACTACCACTACTACTATTGCAATGGTGGTAGTAGTAGTAGTAGTAGTAGGAGTATTAGCAGTAGTAGTAGTAGTAGTAGTAGTAGTAATAGTAGTAGTAAAATCATGAAAAGTAATAACGAAATAGTAACACCAACACAACCACAACAAGTACCAAAACCTGTCAACACACTGCCATCCATGAGCGCCGCGACACGGGGTGCATGGCCAGCCAGGCAGCGCGGGTCACCACTCCTCCACCCCGCGACACCGCCACAAAACTCGTCCTCACCGCAAACAAAGAAGCACGTCTGGCAAACTCATGGTACTGGCTGACTGACGAGGAAATCACCAGCTCTCCCCTCTCGGTAATTTGGCCACAGCGGTTCTTCCCTCGCTATTTAATCCGGCGACACGCAAAAGGAATTATCGCATGCATGATCTCTCGAGTATTTCATTCTCCTGAAGACACAAGTGTGGTGAGTGTGCTGGAGTGTCGCGGCTGTAAAGGAAGGAATGCCACTGTCCGGGTGAGCGATCGGCAGGGTAAATAATTCCTGAGTGATGGTGCAATGGCTGGATTATCTCATGCTGCTTTTTGTTTTATCACACACTCTTCGGCGTTTTGGAAGCTGTCAACTCAACAGATGCTTTCATATGTCAAAGGTATATTTTGCGTCAAACTTTATATAATAATAATGATAAAAATAGAAAATAAATAAAATAAAAAATAACAATAATAATAATAATAAATAAATAATAATAATAATAACTGGGATCATCAACATAAAATAAACAGTAAAAAAAAGAATAACAATAAGAAAAAATTAATCTATAATACTTAACCACAAACTTCTCCTGAGTAAAACTTTCCCTCGATCATTGCATCCTGAGGATTTCTTTAAAAGTAATTCCCCCACGAGGAATGATGCAACACAACGTTTTGTTAGGTAAGGGAGGGAATATTTTTGAGTGAAATGCAGAGTAGGAATCTTCAGAGGTGGAATTAATGTACAACCTGAAATATTAAAAATGAAGGGATGAAAAGAAGTCAGATTAATAAATAAAAGCTTTATAAATTAAACTGACACTGAGAATACTCCATGTTTTTAAATCTTTTACGAGATTTTACTAGAATTTCAAAAGATAAGCATAACAAAATTATTCTCATTTTAGCGCACGTTGTTTGAAGTTACGTGGAGCTTTACAACTAAAGAAAACAATAAACGAAAAAAAAAAATCTAAAACCCTCGGGATATGAGAGATGGTAAAAGAGCCAAGCATCAAGTGAGCATCCTGACAGCGAGTGCATGAAAGGAGGAGGAAGCACATTAGCCCAGCGCGTCGGGTAGGCTGAGTGTACATGGCTTCACAAAGGGGAAGTCTTGCCTGACAAACTTGTTAAGTTTTTACAGTAAGGTGTACGAGGCAGTAGATAATGGTGAGAGTTATATCTTATATATGGACTTTAGTAAAGCATTTGACAAGGTACCCCATCAAAAGCTCCTGAGAAAGGTTAGGGCACACGGGATAGATGGGAAGGTGTTAGGCTGGATAGGGTCATGGCTTGGTAACAGGCGACAGAGAGTGGTAATAAACGGCTCAAAATCCGAGTGGGGTCATGTCATTAGTGGGGTGCCACAGGGATCAGTATTAGGGCCATTGTTATTTCTAATATATATCAGTGACTTGGATAGTGGAATTAGTAGTGATGTTAGTAAATTTGCGGATGGCACAAAGATAGGTAGATTAATTAGGTCGGAATCGGATGCCATCGCCTTGCAGGCAGACTTAGAATGAATGAATGGACGGATAGATGGCAAATGCAATTTAATATCAATAAATGCAAAGTGCTTAGCGTAGGTAGAGGAAACCCACACAATAGGTACACATTAAACAACCAAACTCTGGTAGGTACAGGGTACGAGAAAGATTTAGGAGTTATAGTTAGCTCTGAACTCCGTCTAGGGAAACAATGCATAGAAGCCAGAAACAAGGCAAATAGGGTTCTAGGATTCATTTTTAGGAGTGTTAAAAGTAGAAGGCCGGAAGTAATATCAAAGTTATACTTGGCGCTGGTCAGACCTCATCTAGACTACGCTGTGCAGTTCTGGTCCCCACATTACAGGAAAGATATAGGTCTATTAGAATCAGTACAGAGGAGAATGACTAAAAGGATACAGGGGATGAGGAGTATTCCCTACGAGGCGAGGTTGAAGCTGTTATATTTACATTCTCTAGAGAGACGTAGGTTAAGAGGGGACCTGATAGAAGTCTTTAAGTGGTATAAGGGTTATAACAAGGGAGATGTAAGCAAAATTCTTAGGACTGATCCCGGAAAGTTTTAAAGGTCTGGATTTTTAAAGGCTTCGAGTGCCTACCCGACCTATCAGAAATCGCCAGAATTATCTCTCACTCTACTTTTACCTTGACACAGCACACCTGGAATCACCTCTAATACCAGATCAATGTTGGAGGAGTAGGAAACACGATTATTCTATGTTACAAGCACATATATTAATACTAATAATAATTCACAAACAACATGAGGTAGTACACGTTACTACATGACGTTCTCGTCACTTCCCACAACACCAGAACCCGTTTACACCTCCACCAGTCACTGAAATATTTCCCCTCAACAGCAGGAATTTACTCAGACGCCATTACCGCGTCCCCAGACAATAATTCCCGTATTTCACCTCCTCAAGCCTCACAGGGGATTACCACCATCACCAAAGATTACCCATAACACCATAACATCATCCCCAAAATCACCAATACACCACAACACCAACTTCCAAGGTCAACACCACAACCTCCACTCACAAAATGGCTGCCAGTTTGACCTATGACCCCTTCCAACAGCGTCACCGACACAACTCAACAACCGAATTTCAGCGGACAAGAGCTCTTGGTGCCACAAAAGACTCACTAACCTGATCCTGGATATCAAGGTTATACCGTCACACCACTAATACCTCCACAAACTCACTCCACCACCAATCCACACCAAGATCCTTCCCTGAGAGACGCCTTCCCTCCACCTTTCCTCACGATCTAAGGCGCTCCGCTCTCCCCTACTTGGAATGTGTTGTTGCCCACTCAAGCTCCCCTCGTTTTCAACATATTTCCACCTCAATTATACTTCCTTCCTTATACATACAAAGATATAGAGAACTTAAATTATGAAGAGAATAATACTACATGATATAAAATGGGTAAATAAGCCTTACACTACTTATAACAATAATAAGGATAATGCCCGAATGGCAGGTAACCGGAACATGGGGACACTAAGAAAACGTGATCCCATTCAAGGTAAACTCGGCCAATAACATGACATCCCCTTCCCAAAAGAGGCGTGAGGCACCTGATAAGGATGCCTCACGACTAGATGGTGCGCGGGACAAGGCATCGGGAATAATATTCTCACTGCCTTTCACATGGTGAATCTCTAAGTCATAGTCCTGTAAGACCAGGCACCACCTCATCAGCCTCTGATTGGAGTTTTTCATTTTATGCAAGAAAATGAGCGGATTGTGGTCGGTGAAGACCCGCACAGGCTGTCCCGTCCCTTTGACGTACACTTCAAAATGACTCAAACTCAGCACTAGGCCCAAGGCCTCTTTCTCAATAGTGCTGTAAGCCCTTTGATATGGTAACAACTTTTTAGAATAATAGCCTATGGGGTTCTCCATTCCCTCATGTTCTTGCATTAACACACCACCCACACCATTCTGACTGGCATCCACATACAATACAAATGGTTTTTCATAATCAGGCATGCGCAGCACTGGGGCACTGACTAACATTTTCTTAATCTCCACAAAAGCTTCCTCACAGAGCTTATCCCAACAAAATTTTGACTTCTTATTCAGCAACTTGGTCAGGGGCATGGCAACATCAGAGAAATTTTTACAAAATCGCCTGTAATATCCACTTGCCCCTAAGAATCTCAGTATCTCGTTCCTATTGGTGGGTGGAGGGAGATTTACAATATCTTTCACCTTGGCTTCCACGGTTCTCACTTCACCTTTCCCAACCTTGAAACCTAAGTACTCCACATTAGCTTGCACGAAATTACTTTTTGCTAAGTTGACAGTAAGGTTGGCATCATCCAGCCTCCTGAACACTTCCTCCAGCAGCTGCACATGTTCTTCCCAACTCTCAGTGTACAACAATATGTCATCTATGTACACAGAACATCCCTTCAAGCCCTTCAGTACTCTGTTCATTAACCTCTGAAAAGAACTCCCACTGTTCTTCATCCCAAACGGAAGAACTTTGTACTGGTATAATCCATCCATGGTGACAAAAGCTGATATGGCTTTCGCCCTCTCAGTGAGTCCTACTTGCCAGTATCCCTTTAACAAGTCAATTTTTGTTATGAAGTTGGCACTTCCCACATGATCTATACAGTGATCAACTCTAGGAATAGGGTAAGCATCAGGTTTTGTCACCATGTTAACCTTCCTATAGTCCGTACAAAAACGGAAACTCTCTTGACCAGGCTTGGGCACCAGCACACATGGCGAGCTCCATGGGCTCTCACCGGGCTCAATCAAGTCGTGTTCCAGCATATACTCTACTTCTTTTCTCATGATCTCTCTTTTCTGCGGGTTAACTCTGTAGGGATGATGTTTGATGGGTTCAGCCTCCCCAACATCCACATCGTGCACCACCACATTCGTTTTTCTAGGTGCATCAGGGAACAAAGAATTGAATCTTTCAATTATCTCCCTAATCCTCTCCTTCTTCTCTAGCTCCATGTGCCCCAGTTTATCATTTAAATTCCCTAACACAGCTGAGTTCTCAAGCACCATCCCTTCACACCTGCTCAGTTTCACTTCAGACCACTTCTCTTCCGCCTCAGTGGTTACATTTACAACACTCACAGTTCTTACTCCTTCTACTACATCACCTCCATTTTCTCTGTCCCTTTCATGAAATGGCTTCAACATGTTTACATGACACAACTGGTTCTTTTTCTTCCTCCCTGGAGTTTTTACAATGTAATTCACATCACTCATTTTCCTCTCAATCTCCCAAGGCCCGCTGAACCTGGCTTTGAAAGGATCACCCTGCAATGGGAAAAGAACCAATACCTTGTCCCCAGGCTGAAAAGATCTGGCCCTCGCCTTCTTGTCATACCAGCCTTTCATTTCACTCTGACTATTTTTCAAATTTTTCCCAGCAATTTCCCTAGCTCTCATCAGTCTGTCCTTGAAATAAGATATATATTTCACCACAGTATGAGGCTCCTCTGCTCCTAACCATTTTTCTTTCACCATCCTTAAAGGACCGTTCACCTCATGCTCATACACTAACTCAAATGGGCTGAAACCAGTTGACTCCTGCACACTGTCCCTTAACGCAAACAGGGCTAGTGGTAATGCCTCATCCCACTGAACACTCATCTCCTCACAATACATCCTTAGAGTGTTTTTAAGAGTTTGGTGAAATCTTTCTACACAACCCTGAGACTGAGGATGATAAGCACTCGACAGTCTCTGTTCAATCTTTAAACCCCTTAGGATTTCCTTGAACGCGCGAGAAGTGAAATTACTTCCCTGGTCTGACTGCAACACCTTAGGAATTCCCACCCAGGAGAAAAATTTCACCAGTTCCCTCACAATGTTTTTAGAGTTTATACTCCTGAGGGGAATGGCCTCAGGAAACCTGGATGACATACACATAATAGTCAGCAAATACTGGTTTCCCCTCCGGGTCCTCGGTAAAGGACCTACACAGTCTGTCACCACCTTACTGAAAGGCTCCTCGACCACAGGTATAGGGTGAAGGGGGGCAGGGCGAATCACCTGGTTCGGCTTGCCCACCTTCTGACACAAACCACAAGTTTTACAAAACCATTTCACATCACCTCTCACTCTGGGCCAGTAAAAATGACACAGGATCTTTCCTACGGTTTTTCTGACGCCCAGGTGTCCTGCCAGATTACCATCGTGTGCCATCTCCAAAATTTTCTTCCTATATACCCGTGGCACCACAATCTGCCTTTTCACCATCCAGTGATCAGAAGTTGGGGCTGTCAGGGGCCTCCAACTTCTCATTAATACCCCGTTACCCACATAGTATCCACGTACTCATTGTCAAGCTCACCCAGCCTTTTAGCCTCATTCCAAACAGACTTCAAGCTTTCATCACTCTCCTGAACTTTTATCAACTCGCTCTTTTCTACCAGAAAATCAAGGTTGGGCTCCACCTGACCTACAACCGGTTCACCACTCGCACACTCCGGGTTAGTTCCTTTTTCATCAGGTTCCTCAAACAGAACGCCCAGGCCTTCGTCCTCCTGCGTTGCTCCCTCGGTGTCCATGCGTTCCTTCCGGGCCATCACTCGGGTCACTGCGCAGACTGGGAACAATTCAGGCACCTCTGCCTCTCCATCTGTTGAGGGAGGGACTTCTTCCGGAGTGGTGGTTTCTGTCATCCCTATCAGAGGGTTGTCTACCATCTGAAGTTTAGGGATAACTCGACCTCCAGCCAGGTCATTCCCGACCAGCATATCCACTCCATCTACGGGCAGTGTCTCCTTCACTCCCACCGTCACCTCTCCAGTGACGTATCCACAGTCCAGCCAAACTTTGTGCAGGGGAATACTGAACTTGCCTCCTGCACCCTTGCATGAGACCTCTCTGCCAGTGCTGGTCTCCTCATTCCATGGGAGTACACTACTTAAGATCAGACTCTGGTTAGCTCCCGTATTCCGAAGGATTCTGATCACCTTCTCTGGACTTCCCTCCACTTTCACTGTGCCCTTACTGGTGAAATGCTCAAAGCCCTCATCTTTCGGCGGCTCCTCTTGTATCTCTGCATTCATATTCTCCACATACTTTATCAGGTCTCTTTGGGCGGCAACTGCTCCCACTGGCTTCGGCCGTCCCTTCGGACACTGGTACTTCCTATGCCCGCTACTTCCACATCCAAGGCACTTAACTGCACCTTCATCACCACTACCCTTCTGGTAATAGGTAGTGCTCCTGGGCCTACTCCTATAGGGCGTAGACCTCACGTTGTGGTCGGCTGGCGGGGGCATGGTGTAAGTGTGGGGAAAACTATAGTTGTCAGGGCGGGGCTGGTTTGATCTGTGGACTGATGTCGAGCTCATCTGGCGGTCATTCTTATATCTCTGATGAGCGTCATTTTTGTTGGAGAATGGCCTTCTCCCTCCATGGTGTTCATCTCCGTTCAGCCCATGGACCGCACAGTACTTGTCAGCTCTGCGTCCGGCTTCCATCACATCTTTCACGTCGTGTGATACGAGCTCATATTTTACACTGTGGGGCATTTGGCTCATAAATTGTTCCATCTGCATAACTCCTTTTACCTCCTCAACTGTAGTGGCTTCCTCGGCCTTCAGCTACCGGTTCAGTTTAAGGATAACCTCTCGAGCCATCCCGAGATAAGTATCACCTGGGCGTTTTGTTGTCCTGCGGAACCTTTCCCGGTACACACTCGGACATAGAAGGGTTGATCCCAACACCGCTTCCTTTACCGCTTCATAATCACGCGCGTCTCGCTCACTCAGATTCACATATACCTCTCGGGCCATTCCCTCAAATTTAGACTGGACTAGTAATGCCCAATCATTTTATTCCCATCCCATCATCTTTGCATTTTTTTTTTCAAATTGAACAAAGAAGTTTTCTTCCTCCCCTTCCACAAAGTTAGGCATACTGATGACCTTTCTCTCTAAATCCCCGTTGCCTTGAGCACCGTTTCCTGCCCTGGTCTCATTTACTTTATTTTTACTTTCTGCTCTAATCTTTTCTATCTCAATCTCTTTTTGCATCTGTATTTGCTCCCTCCTTATCTGCAATTGCTCTTTCTGCAATTCCACCTCTTTCTGCTTCTGCGATTGCATCTGAAGTTTCATTAACTCAAATTTTTCACTACTAGAAAGGCCATCTGTCCTACCAAGAGCACCCAGGTTTATCTCACTGACTCCAGCACCTTCCTCTACACTCTCCCCCTCATTATCCTCACTTTCACCACCATAATTTTCAAACCAGCTCCTCTCCACAAGAGCATTTTTCAACTCCGCCTGCATTTCCTCCTTTTTCTTGGATTTCAACTCCACTTGAAACCTCTCAGCCACTGAACATAATTCCTCCCTGGTTAGTGTGTACAGATCATGCACACTCCTCGACAGAAGGAACACTTCAACACGTCTAGCGGCCATGATTACAATTACTACACTCCACAAAATATTCACAAAATATTCCTCCAAATATTCACCACAATACATACACAGTTTTAAAGAAATATTTCACACAGGTAAATTCCTCCCAACGCCAATCACCATGTAACACTCGTTACACTCCACAAATGTTCAAAGATCCCGGACGGGCCCCATATTCCGTCACGATCGCTTACTTACTTACGATCGTACGATCCCGGTTATCTTTCCAAGAAAGTGGGCGTTACACTGATCCCGGAAAGTTTTAAAGGTCTGGATTTTTAAAGGCTTCGAGTGCCTACCCGACCTATCAGAAATCGCCAGAATTATCTCTCACTCTACTTTTACCTTGACACAGCACACCTGGAATCACATCTAATACCAGATCAATGTTGGGGGAGTAGGAAACACGATTATTCTATGTTACAAGCACATATATTAATACTGATAATAATTCACAAACAACATAAGGTAGTACACGTTACTACATGACGTTCTCGTCACTTCCCACAACACCAGAACCCGTTTACACCTCCACCAGTCACTGAAATATTTCCCCTCAACCGCAGGAATTTACTCAGACGCCATTACCGCGTCCCCAGACAATAATTCCCGTATTTCACCTCCTCAAGCCTCACAGGAGATTACCATCATCACCAAAGATCACCCATAACACCATAACATCATCCCTAAAATCACCAATACACCACAACACCAGCTTCCAAGGTCAACACCACAACCTCCACTCACAAAATGGCTGCCAGTTTGACCTATGACCCCTTCCAACAGCGTCACCGGCACAACTCAACAACCGAATTTCAGCGGACAAGAGCTCTTGGTACCACAAAAGACTCACTAACCTGATCCTGGATATCAAGGTTATACCGCTACACCACTAATACCTCCATAAACTCACTCCATCACCAATCCACACCAAGATCCTTCCCTCCACCTTTCCTCACGACCCAAGGCGCTCTGCTTTCCCCTCCTTGGAATGTGTTGTTACCCACTCAAGCTCCCCTCGTTTTCAACGTATTTCCACCTCAATTATACTTCGTTCCTGATACATACAAAGATATAGAGAACTTAAATTATGAAGAGAATAATACTACATGATATAAAATGGGTAAATAAGCCTTACACTACTTATAACAATAATAAGGATAATGCCCGAATGGCAGGTAACCGGAACACGGGGACACTGAGAAAACGTGATCCCATTCAAGGTAAACTCGGCCAATAACATGACAGGAAGGAGATAGGAAAAAATTGGTTCTCAAATAGAGTGGTAGATGAGTGGAACGGACTCAGTAATCATGTAGTTAGTGCTAGGAAACTAGAGAGCTTTAAGAGAAGATTAGACAAGTTTATGGATGAGGATAACAGATGGAAATAGGTAGGTGTGTTTCATACAGGGACTGCCACGTGTAAGCCTGGTCGCTTCTTGCAGCTTCCCTTATTTCTTATGTTCATATGTTCCCAATGACTTCCTCACTCACAGTAAATTCCCACGCCACTGTTGTCTTGCATGGCCTGAGTAACGTGGTGATGGCCGCAGTGCAAGACAAGAGCCAAGTGTACTCCCTGCTTGGAACACTGGCATGACCCTGCTTGTTGTTGTTGTTGCTGCTGTTGTTGTCATTGGCGGTGGTGGTGGTGGTGGTGGTGGTAGTGATGGTGGTGGTGGCAGTGATGGTGGTGGTGGTGGTAGTGGTGGCGGTGGTGGTGGTGGTAGTGGTGGCTGTGGAGCTGGTGGTGGTGGTGGTAGTGGTGGTGGTGGTAGTGGTGGTGGTAGTGGTGGCTGTGGAGGTGGTGGTGTTGGTGGTAGTGGTGGTGGTGGTAGTGGTGGTGGTGGTGGTGGTGGTGGCAGTGGTGGCTGTGGAGGTGGTGGTGGTCGTGGTGGTGGTGGTAGTGGTGGTGGTGGTAATGGTGGTGGTGGCGGTGGTGGTGGCAGTGGTGGCTGTGGAGATGGTGGGTGGTGGTGGTGGTGTTTTTGTCGTTGTTTCTGTTATTGTTGTTGGTTGTTGTTGTTATTGTTGTTAGTGTTTGTTGCTGCTGCAGTTGTTTTGTTGTTGATATTGCTCTTGTTGTTGTTGTCCTTTAGCATCACATCAGTCTTAAGGTTTTTTTTTTTTTGTGAATTCAAAATATAAATCCATTTCCAGCCTGTAGCGAAGGCAGTATTAGTATTTGCTGAGATCCACACACGATAAAATACTGAGGTCTTGCTTTTACGGTGACTGCATGGGAGTGTAAATGTTGTGGCTTAGTCCCGGGTATTATCTGATTAAATAAATAAACAGGAGACTGACGAGACCCTGGAGGAACACTGACCACTGGAGCTCGTCACCTGCCACCTCCAGGTAATCTCTGTCTTGTTAGGAGGTGATAGAACTGCACAAACTAATAACCTGATTACGGTAAAAAAAATTTATGGTTGCTCCATAAAACTTATAGTAATAAAACTTTATATTGCGACGGTGTTTATGACTATTGCATCTTTCTTTTTCCATGTCAAAATTTTCACGTCCTCCATTTATTCTATTTTTTTGCAAGTGGGGGACAGAGTTTCACAAGTCAATAAACTAATTATTGATAATAATAATAATAATAATAATAATAATAATAATAATAATAATAATAATAATAATAATAATAATAATAATAAGATAAAAATGATGATACATTTCTGTATGGCAAAATTTTCCCACCTCCCCCCAATTACTCTAAATGTTAGCAGATAATAAATTTACATAACCTAATAATTAATAAGTAAAAGAACATCACGGTGATTACTTAAGGTAAAATCACTTCCTTCAATGGCAGGAAAAACCATTTGAAGTTTTCTTGTTAGCAACTGATAAGAATCCAATCACAACAATTCCAAAGGCAAGTAGTTGATGTTTTTAACCCTTGAACCGCTGTGGTATCCCTAAAACTTTACGCAATGTTGAAATCACATCTATGTTGTTATTTGCAAAGGCACTACCGCCAGCAAAAGAAGAGACAGAGTAGTTTAAACCTTAGTGTTTCAAGCTACACTGTTATTATTATTTCTTTCCTTCATTCCTTTTCTCTCTTTTTGAGCGTTCCTTGAGATCATGTGGGAAGAAACAAATAAAACAGTCCTATAGGAGAGATGGAAAAGGTAGTAAAAAGGAGACGTGGAAAGCTAATTGAAAAGAGAAAAGATACTCAGGTAAAAGAAGCCACGTTGTCATTAGCAGCCAAATCAAATAAAATGTAAAACGATATTAAGCCTGAGCAAAATAATTTTTATGAAAACAAAAAAAAAAATCTACCAGTTAATTAATGAAACTGGTGACCTTCTTGGACTTGTTGCCTGTTGTTATTAGGCAGCAGTAATCTTGCATCATCAATCACGAGCACCACAATGCAAAGCCTCAGCATTCCAAAGAACATTATTTCTCACTGGCAGCTTGGAGAGACAACCCCCACTTCTGGATACTCACTCATGCTTACCTCTGCTTGGCGCTAGACTCGAGTTATCTGATAAGCCCAAGAAATCCCGACGACGAAAAGGTATGAAAATTTATAAATGAATAAAAAAAATACGCTATAAATGGTACATCCAGAAAAGAGATTCATCTAAGACCTGTTTTGCTAGATAAACACACTCGTGCTGGCGCCAGTCGCATATAAAATCGGCCATAAAAAGATGTAGGATATTTTTCTTATAGTCTAGCTAGGTAAAAAAAAAGTTCGATTATATACACACATCAGAACAAGTCCAACTATATTCAGATATAAGATATTCATGGTGACCACTGCTGGCCGTCATTCTCAACTTACCTCACAAATTCTAAGACAGCTTGCAAAAGTAAAGTCGTAAAAGAACTTGCGTGGCACCAACTGAGCGGGTGGGACATAAATGGATACGACTGACCTTTGCTATGAAATGGGATTTGGAAAAGATCACAGTAAAAGAATTAAATTAAAGTTCGGAGGACGAAGGCATGGATTGTTTTCCAAAAAGTTTACTCACCAATAAAAGGCAAACAGCGTGGCGGGTTCCTGAAGAGCGCGTGGCCACCTGCAGGGAAAGGGAAAGGCGATGGAGTCAGGAAAAGAAAGTCACACGCACACTCATGGCTCTTTCCTTGGCAGGCACCATGAATAATAACGATGATGATACACTGATCTAAGAAAAACCTGTTCTCATCCAGGCCACAAACAGTTAAGGGGAAACACGACAGTAACTCCTGAACGATTATAATATTCAGATGATAGTGTCTGGCATGGAGGCGTACATTCCTCACTCTTTTTCTCGACCTAAACCTTCCAAACCTTGGTTTAACACAGCTTGTTCTCGTGCTATACATGATAGAGAGGTGGCCCACAAAAGGTACGTAAGCATTTCATCACCAGAATCTCATGCACTTTATATTTCTTCCCGGAAACATGCCAAGTCTGTTCTCCAACTACCCAAAAACTCCTTCATTAACAGAAAGTGTCAAAACCTTTCAAGATCTAACTCCCCTCGTAATTTCTGGCATCTAGCCAAATATATCTCCAATAACTTTGCTTCTTCTTTCCCTCCTTTATTTCAACCAGATGGCACCACTGCTATCACATCTGTTTCTAAAGCTGAACTCTTCGCTCAAAACTTTGCTAAAAACTCTACCTTCGACGATTCTGGGCTTGTTCCTCCCTCTCCTCTACCCTCTGACTACTTCATGCTACCTAATAAAATTCTTCGCAATGATGTTTTCCATGCCCTTGCTGGTCTAAACCCTCGGAAGGCTTATGGACCTGATGGGGTCGCTCCTATTGTTCTCCGAAACTGTGCCTCCCTGCTTGCACCTTGCCTAGTCAAACTCTTTCATCTCTGTCTGTCAACATCTACGTTTCCTTCTTGCTGGAAGTTTGCCTACATTCAGCCTGTTCTCTAAAAAGGGTGACCATTCTAATCCCTCAGACTACCGTCCTATTGTTTTAATTTCCTACCTATCTAAAGTTTTTGAATCTATCCTCAACAGGAAGATTCTAAAACATCTATCACTTCACAACCTTCTATCTGATCGCCAGTATGGGTTCCGTCAAGGCCGCTCTATTGGTGATCTGGCTTTCCTTACTGAGTCTTGGTCATCCTCTTTTAGAGATTTTGGTGAAACTTTTGCTGTTGCCTTGGATATATCAAAAGCTTTTGATAGAGTCTGGCACAAAGCTTTCATTTCCAAACTACGCTCCTACGGCTTCC
This sequence comes from Scylla paramamosain, assembly GCF_035594125.1. Taxonomy (NCBI): domain Eukaryota; kingdom Metazoa; phylum Arthropoda; class Malacostraca; order Decapoda; family Portunidae; genus Scylla; species Scylla paramamosain. The sequence continues at coordinate 3,141,445 of NC_087169.1, forward strand.
ATCCCTCTCTCTGTAACTTCATCTCAAGTTTCCTTTCTGACCGTTCTATTGCTGCTGTGGTAGACGGTCACTGTTCTTCTCCTAAATCTATCAGCAATGGTGTTCCTCAGGGTTCTGTCCTGTCACCCACTATTTTCTTATTATTCATTAATGACCTTCTAAAATAAATTTCTTGTCCTATCCACTCCTACGCTGATGATACCACCCTGCATTTTTCCACGTCTTTTCATAAACGTCCAACTCTTCAGGAGGTAAACATTTCACGCAGGGAAGCCCCAGAACGCCTGATTTCTGATCTTTCTAAAATATCTGACTGGGGCAAGGCAAACTTGGTTTTGTTTAATGTCTCAAAAACTCAATTCCTCCATCTATCAACTCGACACAACCTTCCAGACAACTATCCTCTCTTCTTCAATGACACTCAACTGTCCCCCTCTTCTACACTGAACATCCTCGGTCTGTCCTTTACTTATAATCTGAACTGGAAACTTCGTATCTCATCTCCAGCTAAAACAGCTTTTATGAAGTTAGGCGTTCTGAGACGCTTTCGCCAGTTTTTCTCATCCCCCACCCTCCCCAGCTGCTAACTCTGTACAAGGGTCTTATCCGTCCATGTATGGAGTATGCTTCACATGTCTGGGGGGGCTTCCACTCATACTGCTCTTCTAGAAAGGGTGGAATCAAAAACTTTTCGTCTCATCAACTCCTCTCCTCTAACTGACTGTCTTCAGCCTCTCTCTCATCGCCCCAATGCTACATCTCTAGCTGTCCTCTACCGTTATTTTCATGCTAACTGCTCTTCTGATCTTGCTAATTGCATGCCTCCCCTCCTACCGCGGCTTCGCTGCACAAGACTTTCTTCTTTCTTTCACCCCTATTCTGTCCACCTCTCTAATGCAAGAGTTAACCAGTATTCTCAGTCATTCATCCCTTTCTCTGGTAAACTCTGGAACTCCCTGCCTGCTTCTGTATTTCCACCTTCCTATGACTTGAATTCCTTCAAGAGGGACGTTTCAATACACTTATCCTTGAATTTTTGCTCACCGCTTTGGACTCTCTTATGGGACTGGCATCTCAGTGGGCATTTTTTTTTTCTTGTTTCCCTTGGCCAGTGTCCCTCCTAGAAAAAAAAAATCGAGTGATAACAAAAATCAATTCAACTCTAACGAAAAAAAAAATAAATAAATAAAAAGTTCTTACAGTGGACGTTTAGTGCCCTCTAAGGGGTGTGATGTTCCCTTGTGGCACACGATAATTACTAAATCCTATCACTGGATTAAGAGAAATACAAATATTGACACTTTTATAGATTTTTAATTGATAATGGAATAAACCGAATGATAATAATAAAAAGAAAGGAATTCAGAAATACAAAATAAATGGTAGCGTACTCTTCAGTTACATAATTCAGAAATACAAAATAAATGGTAGCGTATTCTTCAATTACATAAAAACTACGATGGAGATATTTTCGCGACTACTGAGTTGTGGGGGAGACCAGAGAATAAATAAATAAATAACAAATATATACCCAAAAAGTATGTATAGACCTGAGGACAGTCTCACACGGTGATCTCGAACCAGGTGGTTTCACTAGTCCCGTGGAGAAAACCAACAAAAACAGAACGAAAAAAGAAAATGCGAATATCTATCCACTCAGAAATAGTTTATCAACAGGAATATCTGAGGGGAATCCAAGAGGGTCTGAGGAGAATCCGAGAGAGACTGCTTTAGTAAAATTATTGTTAAATAAACACTTACTTAATATTACAGGAATGGAGGGGGAGATTATCAGACCGCATGCTCACCTGAGGAGAATCCGAGAGAGACTGGCTTTGCTTGTGAGGGAATCGGCGGGAAACTAAGGATAAAGGTTTCCAATGGGGAAATTTATTAAGTTATAATTTTGTTTTTAGTAGGGGGGAAGCGACTAGGTTGTGAGTTCAGGGATGAAAAATATGAATAATTAAGTTACTGTTTACTTTATAGTTGTTACTTTAAGAAGTTTAATTCAATGGACTTTTGAAATCAATTGGGGAATTAGTCAAAGTCTGGTATCTCTTCCTGGCTTGTGGAGCAACAGGGGTAAGAGGACGGCGAAGCAAAAAAAGACTTATTAGATTCGTCAACCTCATTGGCGCGGCGTAATTATCTGGGATTTGTTTGAGCTGGTTTAAGACTTTACCATTATAGAACTAATTTTATCGTATTAAGGGCTCCCCATTCTCTGGGATTAGGTGAAAAATTCGCCTCTATAACCTGGCCAAGCAGGAGAAATTACGTTTATTCACGGGGTAAATTTGTTATAGAAGTGGTCAACACAGTGACGCTGAGAGGGGGAGGGGAAAAAACAAGGACAAAAGGACACTGAGGAGAGGAGGGGAAGGGGGGGGGGTTAGTCACATGGTACTGAGATTCTGGTCACCCCCGCACACTACATGGGCCTTAGCCTAGGAAAAAAAAATAGAAATATACATAATTAATTTCCCAGCACTACACGAGCCTTTCATCCGTTCTAGAATTTTTCACCTCTCTCTTTTCTCCTTACCAAAAAAAAAAATAAAATAACACCTTCACATCCGAGTAATTAGAAACTCCCCTCACCACCACATAACCAAGCCAGGCTGACGAACTGCACGTGATCTGTCGGGAAATAACTCTGACATTCTCTCCCATACAATGGCTTGTGGGCCATATCACCACAATGTCCCTTGGAGACATAACTCGGCTCTTTCTCTCATCTCAAGGAAAAAGAAAAGAAATTCCACCCCAACCAGCCTCTTGACCTCCTGTGGTGTGAGGACTTAACCTTAAGTCACTCCGTCACTCTCTGAAACGAGATTCGGCCACCCCAGTACTCGGTTCCTTCCACTCGGACAGTCATTTACTCATCCACACATTCACTCATACCACGAGATACTATAGATGATTACGCGAAGCGCTCGCCACGTCCTGAAGTAATCCACCACAGAATGGCCCGAACGGGTTGTCGAGTGCAGTAGTAGTCTGCGAATTAAAGTGGTTCCTTATTCCTTCTCAAATTCTTACATCACCTCTCACATAGTACACATACCCGTCATACCACGATTCATTACAACCAGTCCAGCCAGACCATGCAAAAGTAAGGGGGGAGACTCTATTTACCCCAAGCACTCTGCTCTTTTCTGTACCGTCTTTCCAGCGACATTAACATTCCTCAATATAGCGTCTGGGACGGTTACGCACTCTAGGCGGTAACACTTCAGTTTCTATATCAGGTTGGAACACTGTGTCTTGAGCTGCAACTACGTACTCTTCCTCACTGTGAAACTGTTTGATCTTTTCTGCCGCTCTTTGCACCATCTTTCCCGAGAAAGGGTCTTTCACCACATAACCACCGCCTCCTCTTAAAACTTCCACCACCTTATATGGGCCGTCCCAACGAACACACAGTTTCTTACACACTCCTGACTCTGTAGTTTCTCGCTTCACCCACACCAACGCCCCAATGTCTACCTTCTGCTCCTTGCGTCACGTCTTGCTCGTCACCATCAACTGCGGGTAGCCTGGCACCCACCACTCGGGGCGCATGCCGGGAGAAAAACGCGAAGAAAGGTTGTTGGGCGATACTGGTATGGACGGCGGCATTCATAGTGGCCTGACACACAGGGAGTAGGCGAGGCCACCGTAGCGGGTAACCTCGGCACATGGAAGCCAAGATGGATTTGAGCGTGCGATGGAGTCGTTCGGTGATGGCGTTCCCTTGCGGGTGGTAGGGAGTGGTGTAACAGAGGGTGATGAGGTGTTGCTGGCAGAATTGTTGGAAGATCTGGGAGGTGAACTCGCCCCCGTTGTCCAGGACGATGGAGTGAGGAGTCCCGAAGTCGGTAATGTACTGCTGCAGCGCCTCTACAATTCCCTCTGATAGTTTGTTTCTGAGTGGATAGAACTTCACAAATCGGCTAAAGTGATCTACGATAGTCAACACATATCGGTAGCCACCACTGCCTGCAATCATATCCGTCAGGTCTATACCTATCCTATCTAAGGGCTTCTCTACTGAAGGTAATTTTTTACGTACTGGGTTACGTCAAACTTGAGATTACACCAGTAAAACAATTCTTCGGCCTTTTTAATTGTCTTTTTCTGACCCAGGTGGCCAGAAAGCTCATGTGCATGTTTTGTCATTACTCAAGAAAAAAAAAAATTATAGTTCATTACTATTTCTCCTCCTCTAGTTTTCCTCTTAATCATTGTTATTCATTACTCCTCCTCCACCTCCTTTCTCCTTGCATTATTACTTATTACTCCTATCCTCCTCCTTTCTCCTTCCTATACACAAAGACTCCTGCTCCTCCTCCTCCTCCATTCTCCTTGCATTATTACTTATTACTCCTATCCTCCTTCTTTCTCCTTCCTATACACAAAGACTCCTGCTCCTCCTCCTCCTCCATCCTGAACGTTCTGTGCCTCTCCAATCATCACCTGCTCACCACCATGCACGTGCACGCCCTCCTTTGAATGTCTCGCTTGGCATCATCATCACCTTCAACATTTACAATTATTTCCAGTCTCCACCTCTTTCGGTTAGTCGCGAAATAAATGCCACCGCTGCTCACCAGTTTAGTGCCCTCTAAGGGGTGTGATGTTCCCTTGTGGCACACGATAATTACTAAATCCTATCACTGGATTAAGAGAAATACAAATATTGACACTTTTATAGATTTTTAATTGATAATGGAATAAACCGAATGATAATAATAAAAAGAAAGGAATTCAGAAATACAAAATAAATGGTAGCGTACTCTTCAGTTACATAATTCAGAAATACAAAATAAATGGTAGCGTTTCTTCAATTACATAAAAACTACGATGGAGATATTTTCGCGACTACTGAGTTGTGGGGGAGACCAGAGAATAAATAAATAAATAACAAATATATACCCAAAAAGTATGTATAGACCTGAGGACAGTCTCACACGGTGATCTCGAACCAGGTGGTTTCACTAGTCCCGTGGAGAAAACCAACAAAAACAGAACGAAAAAAGAAAATGCGAATATCTATCCACTCAGAAATAGTTTATCAACAGGAATATCTGAGGGGAATCCAAGAGGGTCTGAGGAGAATCCGAGAGAGACTGCTTTAGTAAAATTATTGTTAAATAAACACTTACTTAATATTACAGGAATGGAGGGGGAGATTATCAGACCGCATGCTCACCTGAGGAGAATCCGAGAGAGACTGGCTTTGCTTGTGAGGGAATCGGCGGGAAACTAAGGATAAAGGTTTCCAATGGGGAAATTTATTAAGTTATAATTTTGTTTTTAGTAGGGGGGAAGCGACTAGGTTGTGAGTTCAGGGATGAAAAATATGAATAATTAAGTTACTGTTTACTTTATAGTTGTTACTTTAAGAAATTTAATTCAATGGACTTTTGAAATCAATTGGGGAATTAGTCAAAGTCTGGTATCTCTTCCTGGCTTGTGGAGCAACAGGGGTAAGAGGACGGCGAAGCAAAAAAAGACTTATTAGATTCGTCAACCTCATTGGCGCGGCGTAATTATCTGGGATTTGTTTGAGCTGGTTTAAGACTTTACCATTATAGAACTAATTTTATCGTATTAAGGGCTCCCCATTCTCTGGGATTAGGTGAAAAATTCGCCTCTATAACCTGGCCAAGCAGGAGAAATTACGTTTATTCACGGGGTAAATTTGTTATAGAAGTGGTCAACACAGTGACGCTGAGAGGGGGAGGGGAAAAAACAAGGACAAAAGGACACTGAGGAGAGGAGGGGAAGGGGGGGGGGTTAGTCACATGGTACTGAGATTCTGGTCACCCCCGCACACTACATGGGCCTTAGCCTAGGAAAAAAAAATAGAAATATACATAATTAATTTCCCAGCACTACAGACGCTACACCCAAGATTTGCACATCATTCGTTTTTTTTTTTTTTTTAATGTGGTGGTAAGGTGAAGCATACTGTGTTGTTTTTCTAAGGGGGCGTTCATAAATGCCAATCAGCGTAACTTCGACCCTGACGTAGAAAGCCAAAGTCGGGTACTCTTGCAGCGACTAATATGGAGTTTGATATATATTATTCTGGTATGTTTTTTTTTTCTTTTTATGATACAACGGTAAAGAATTCTATGTAAGTTTAGATTTCTGAGGTGCGTTCATGATTGTCAATGTATCCACCAATAAACGAGGACAAAAAGTCGGATATTCTTACACTGGACGCTATCACACTGGAAGCTACGACTTATTCTATATTTTCAAGTGTTGTGAGGTACAATATACAATATTTGCTTGAATTTGTGAGGTGAACTTCATGAATATCAAGACCCTTAAGTTGGAAAAGAAGGAAGTGGAATGCTCTTACACCGGGAGCTATCTAACCAAATGCTGCATCTTTTATTACGTTTTCAAGGGTAAAGCACACTGCACTGGCTTGGCCTTCTGAGGTGTGGCTCATGAATGTCGTTATACACACTCCTTAACTCAGCAAAAAGAAAGTTTAGTGTTGTTTACACACGTCGTTATCACAGTAAATGTTGCATATCTTATTCTGATATGTTTCGAGCGGTACAAGGGTAAAGCACACGATATTGGCTTGCCTTCCTGAGCTCCGGTTCATGAATGTCAATAAGCACACTTAAATAGGAAAGGAGAAAGTCTGATCTTCTTATACTGGACTGTACATTATCGAATTAGGAGTTTTTTACCCATGTGGTGCAAGGGTAAACAATATCTGCCATCTGAGAAGTGGTTCATGAATTTCACTCGCTACATTCAGTTAGGGAAAAAAAGGAATGTACGAGCTTCTTAAACTGGACTCAGCACTGTTCAGTTCAATCCTGTATGTTATTACGTTAACATAATTATAGACGTGGCGCAAGGGCAAAGCAAACTATATCTGTTTTCACGAGTGTGGATCAAGAATATCAATAGATTACAAACCCCACGAATACCATGCAGTCTTCGCAGTTTCCAAGGCACAGGTAAGTCAAATCTGAAAGACAAATTAAATCAAATCAGAAAGACGAATGAAATACATCTGCTCGGTGCCTCAGTTTCATCACCAATACAAGGGTTGTGCTAAATCTCCCTATTATCTGATTTTTCGTCCAAATTTTCCTGTCTCCTACCAGATCTTTCGTCCACAACTTGTTATCTGACGTGCAGTGATAAACACTTGAAAAGGGAGATATTGTCACTGGGATGTCCAACATTTGCTGCCTAACGTACTGAAATAGGAACGTGAATTATTATTGTAATATCCAAAAGTTTTCTCTCTGACATGCTGTGATGAAGAAAGACATTAGAGATGTGTTATCATGATAGCCAGACTTTCCTGAAAGACGAAATTTGCTGCCCAACACAATGCGGTGGGAATAAATACGAGTACACTGAATATTATTGCGTTGTCCAAAACTTGCCATCTAACACGCTGTGATAGGGAGAAATATGAGAGGAAACTAAATATTATTGTGATATCCAAAGAGATGGTGGTCTCTGCAGCAGCAACGACAAACAGCTTGGTGTAGTCTGTCCACAATTTGCCATCAAATGCTCTATAATAGAGAGAGGATCAAATATCAGTGATGTTCTCAAAGAGATGGTCTTCTTCGGTGCAGCAACGACAGCAAACTCGACCTAGTCTGAGCGAGTCATCAGGAAACACAGCAACAATGGTGTCCCCACAGCCTCCAAGAGTCACAGCCACATAGTTCTAGTGTCTCATCACTATTCAGCAGCGGTAAGGCTTCCAATGACCTTTATTCATACGATTTGACGTCTTGTTCTTGTGCTTGTACCTGCGATCTTGCCTTCACTGTTATAGGTGTGTGTACGTTGTTTGCTTTACTTGATGATTATTGTCATCATTATATATATATATATATATATATATATATATATATATATATATATATATATATATATATATATATATATATATATATATATATATATATATATATATATATTTTTTTTTTTTTTTTTATTTTATTTTTTTTTTTTCACGTGTCAAGGAACCTGGACAATGGCTGTGCCAATAGGAGGAAATGACCGGTCAACTTTCCGTCTCCCTCTCCCTCCAAACTAAAAATCGTCAATTTAGTTGCGGAGTTGACTTGATACTTGTCTTGAAATCGCTCAAGTCGTAACAAGCAGGAAAAACGAACAGATAAAGTTTACCTAAAAGGCCAATGGAATTTATGAACTCATTTGAGTTTGCTCTTGGCTTTGAAGGCGGAGGAGGCAAGAACAGGGAAGACATTCGGAGGGGAAGTTTTTACGTGACGCAGTTGTAAAGTGTATCACTCCACTCCCGTCTTCCCCTCCCTTCCCCTCCCTTCCCTCCCCTGCCTCACTGCACTCCAGTCTTCCCCTCCCTCCCCTCCTTTCCTTTCTCCGAGCCCGTATCTCATTTACGTCATTGCTACGTCATATAAAACCTTCCCTGTCAGAATGCCTTCTCTGCTCTTGCCAGCTTCGTCTTCACTGCCAAGAGTAAACTCCTCAATTAAACACATTTGGGAATGCACTGTCAAAATATCATAAGGATCCAACTGTCTGTTTAGATATTTTGTAAAGAACAGCGCCTCACAGGTTCTGGAATACAGTAAATTATTAATCACGTTTCCTTATTCACTGAGCAACAATAAAAAAATCAGCCATCATGTTTTCAGTTTGGGACTGAAAGCCTAAACGTGGGCATGAAGGAAGCAGTGCGAGGCGGGACATAAGGCAGCGGATATTGTTTTCCAGAAGGCCAGCTGTCTTTACGATCCCTTTCACACCAACAGCGAAATGGATTTTCTTCCTTAACACTAGTTCTTTCCTCTCTTTTCTCTGCTTTCTTCCTCTTCTCTCTCTCTTCTGTTTTCTCGTTCTTCCTTTTCTCTTCTTTCACTTTATTACGGTGTATTAAAATTAACCAAACAATGAATCAGTTAATCTATCAAGTTTCCTTTCCTACCATTTTCCCTCGCCCATTCCTTTCCTTATTTTTTTTTTATGGTTCCGCTCTTCCCTTTATTAATTTCCTCTTTTCTTCCCTTCTTCCCTTTCCACTTCCCTATTACCTCCTCCTAGCTTTCTCTTGGCTCCTCATATTTTCCTCTCCTCCTTCTTGTATTTTTCTTATTTCTCTCTCTGTCTCTGTTTCTGTCTCTCTCTGTCTATCTCTGTCTGTCTATATGTCTGTCTGTCTGTCTCTCTCTCTCTCTCTCTCTCTCTCTCTCTCTCTCTCTCTCTCTCTCTCTCTCTCTCCTACTCATCCATATTCTTTCCTCCTTTCTCACCTTCATTTGTTCTTTCCTTCCTCCCTTTCCTCTTCTATTCACACCCCCTTCTCTCTTTCCTCATATATCCTCCCTCCTCTTTTTCTCTTTCCTCTCCGTTTCTTCCCTTTCCCCTCTTCTCTTTTTTTTTTCACTACTTCCTCTCCTCCCATTCATTTTCCGTATCCTCCTTCTTCTTCTCCCTTTCTCCCACTTCTATCCTTCCCCTCCTCACTATATTTTCACCTTGTCTCTCCTCCTTTATTTCCTTTGCTTTCCATCCTCTCTCTCTCTCTCTCTCTCTCTCTCTCTCTCTCTCTCTCTCTCTCTCTCTCTCTCTCTCTCTCTCTCTCTCTCTTTATCACTGTCTCCTCACCTTTCCTCTCCTTTCCTTTCTTATCCTTTACGCTCCATCATCTTCTATCTTTCCTCTATTTCTCTCTCACTCTCCCTTTCTCACTTTTGTCTTCTTCCCTTCCTCACTGTCTTCTCATCTTCCCTTTCCTCTCATTTCTTTCCCTTGGTCTCCATCCTCGCCTCCCATTCCCCCTTCCAGGTTCTCTCTCTCTCTCTCTCTCTCTCTCTCTCTCTCTCTCTCTCTCTCTCTCTCTCTCTCTCTCTCTCTCTCTCTCTCTCTCTCTCTCTCTCTCTCTCGGTATTCTTTCCACCCGAGGAATTATAATATGAAATGAACAACAGGCTCGAGGAAAACGTAAGCGCGGATCCGATTCCTTCTCCATTAACATGAAAGCATTGTTAAGTAAAGGAGCAGCAACGTTCGCGGCAACACCCAGGCCCGGGGGACAATCACTACCACGTGTTATGTATTTACCTTGCCTCGCTCCCTGCAAATAGTAAGACTCTCTCACCCTCAGTTCTGTGATATCTTTTTAAAGGCGGGGGTCTCGAGGAACAGTCACTGTTTCTCGTGTACTCCCCCGCTACAAGGCGCTGGATTCTCAAATGCTTTAGGGTCTTATCTCTTTTTCTGACTTGCTTTAGGGGTTATTTTTGTGTTTTTTAAAGAATTTCGAAAAATTTTCTAAAAAGTTTTTCAAGATTCTAGTGACAGCTCAGGGAGTGGTCTATATCTTTAATGGGCAAAACACTCACGGAAAAGCGACTAGCGTACTCCGCGGCTTTTGAAGGTATTCCTGATGAGGGTACAATGAGTCTTAGAATATGAGGAAAGATTTCATCGCCGCTGTGTCTAGTACAATCCTGTTAATCAATCATTACCGTTATTACATTCATGTGATATTCCCGAGATACTGAATAATTTGTTCCATTTACACTCTACCTGTCACTAAGATCATGCGAGATGTAAAATGAATCTCAGTTATCTCAGTTTTACCTCCTTCATCAAACTACGATGAGTATCAAGGCATCTCCATAAATAAGCTGCCGACTTTGTGGAATCTATACCTTTTGTGGGGGGAATGGCATACCGGGTGCTTTCTTTTATGACTTTTTATTATTATTATTATTTTATTTATTTTTTTTTATTTATTTATTTATTTATTTTTTTGTATTCTTGGTTGGACCCAAGGTCCATCTAGACTGGTCAGCCAGCCGAGCGGGCCCCAGCGCGGGGGAGGGGTGATGACGTCATCCACGCCACACTTCCCGCGCCACCCTAGCTCAGTGCTCACTGACAGCTGACTTTTGGCGGGATGTTCGGGCACTTTGGCCTGACGCCTGAGTTTCCTGTTGTTTACATATCGTTTGTGGACACTGGGCTAGCTGGAGTGTTCATCAAACCCTCCACAGTGCTGTAAACAACTAAACATGCCGAACAATTGCTCAGTGTTTGGATGCAGTAACACGAAAAGAAAAACAGCAGGTTTAGGCATTAAGTATTTCAAGTTTCCCAAGGAAAAAAATCGCAGACAGCAGCGGATTCATGCTTGTTCCCGAAGTGATGTGTTCAGTGTAAACAATGCAGTGATATGCTCCATGCATTTTACAAGTTCTGACTACAAGGATAATTTAAAGCATCGTCTCTTAGGCACTGAGGCACCCAAGAGTTACAGGACACTGACAGATACCACTTAATTTACCTCAAGGTAGGTTAAATTGATGAATTTTCTAAATGATTATTGTATGCCTCTGTGGTGCTTTTAGTGCTATATAGCCTACCTGTGAAGCAAAGGCATTACCAGTGTTATTTAGGTATAAGCCTACTTCAGTTTCAGCCCCAACTCGTTTTCACTGATGAAAGTATAATTTTCTGATAGTAGAAATGGATCTAAGCAAGGCCAATGTAAACTGGCCTTGATTCTAAGACTTTTCTTCTATGGCATTTCTATCAGAAAAACGTGCTTTTATTACTAAAAACGAGTTGGGGCTGAAATTGGAGTATTGGTACAGGGAGGGTTAAGCTGATGTTAATTTTATGAATTGCAGGTAAAAGTGTAAGGGCAAGATGCAGTGAGAGGTCTGCCAGGACAGAAAAACGTGGACACAAAAGAACTGTGCACGAAATATTGTCTGAAGATGATTATGAATCAAGAATCGGGAGAGGGAACAACAGTGATGCACTGCCAGCTAGCGCAACTGAAAAATCTACAAAGGCAACAAGTAGTAAGGAAACAAGCTTACAAGATGTGTTGGCTGATCCTGCCAATGTAATAAATGAAAGTGATCAATATGAAAAAGAAGAGGGCACAAGTGATGCGAGTGGCAGCAATGTCTGTGAACTGCTGCTTCACAAAATTCAGCAGCTGGAAAATGAGAATAAAGATCTGAAAAAAAAAAAAAAAAAACAGAATGCTGCTTTGAAAGAGAGAGAGAGAGAGAGAGAAAAAAACATATCTGATCCATCAGTAAACGAAAATGGTGCGTTGTATCATTGAAAACATTTTAAGACCCATTTTCAGCAAAACACAAATTGATGTCATCATAAGCAAGAAATATGTTAGACACTGGTCAGATGAAGACATATCAACGGCATTAACTCTGAGAAGCATGAGCCCCAAATGTTATGAATATCTGAGAACTAAGAAGGGCATTCCTTTGCCTTGTAAGTCAACATTATGAACGAGCCAAGAATTTTGATTGTGAACCTGGCATTCTGCATTCTGTTTTGTCACTTATGAAAACTAAATCAAATTTTGTTAGTCCACAGGAAGATTATGTGTAATATCGCTAGATGAAATGAGCATCGCAAGTGAATGGAGTTATGTTAAGGGTAAGGATATACTCTACAAACCTCATGACAAACTTCAGGTTGTGATGCTGAGTGGACTTGTAGCAAAATGGAAGCAGCCAATTTATTATGGTTATGATATATCTGACATGCACGAAATTTTGATAAGTTGAATAAAAGAGGTTGAGTGTGCAGGATACCCTGCTGTTGCAATTGTTCATGAATTGGGATCGAGTAATCTGAAGATGTGGAAAGATTTTGGCATTGATCCTGTGGCAAAAAAAAAAATTTCCTTTAAAAACTCAGCTGCCCCTGATCGGGATATTTTTGTCTTTGCAGACGTTCCACATTTGATTTAGTTGATAAGAAACAATTTTCTCGATTCAGGGTTTTATTTACAGGATGGAAGCTTTGTGAATGATTCTTGTATTCGTGAAATGATGACAGCAAGTAAAACTGAATATGGTTTAGCTTACAAATCAAATGAAATGCATGTAAATATAGAGGGCCCACAGCGACAGCGGGTTATGTATGCGGTTCAGGTGATGTCAAAGTCATGTTCTAGTTCTCTAAAATATCTTGGAGAGAGAGAGAGAGGGGTCTGTTGAAGAGTAGATGTTGGAAGGAAACTGGTGACTTCATAGGTCTTGTTGATGAATGGTTTGATGTGCTGAATTCCTCACATAAGTTTGGTGAAAAACAATCACTTAATGCATTTGGAATGAACTTTGATCATCAGGTTAGCGTTTTAAACAGGATAACTGAGATAACAGTTAAACAGGATAACATCAATGAGATTAAAAAACCTAGTGTCAAAAGGCCTCTATAAATTTCAGAAGGGAGTGATACTATCACCTCAGTCAATAACAGGACTGTACAGAATGCTGCAAAAGTCTTTCGACCTTGAGTATATTTTAACTAGAAATCTAAATCAAGACAGCATGGAGCATTTATTTGAGTACATACGGCAAATGCGAGGAACATACGACCAAACACTTACTCCTAGGAAAAGACGTTACACTTCTTGCTCAGAAACCAAATACAACTGCAGCAAATTTTGACTGTTTGACAAATAAAACTAAACTTGAGAAAAGGGAAAATGAAGTTTCATGTTTTGATGAGAGGCAGTTGGCATCAGAACTGTACATTACTAGTCTCTGCTTCAAAGATTTGGATGTTGGGCCTGATGTAAATTATGAGTATGATAACATTGATGAAAACCTAAGAGACTGTGTAATCTCAGTTTCTAACCCACAGAAAGCAATCCACGTAGTTTTAGAAGAAGAATCTCTCAAATACATTGGTGGTTATATTGTTAAAAATATTAACACAAAATAGCCTCACTTAGGCCACAAAGCAAGTGACTGTAGGCCTACTGCCATGGCTAAAACATGGATTGATGAAGTAAACACAGGTGGATTGTTTGCTCCTGCTGACACCTTTTCCCAGTTAACAACTATGAGAGAAACATTTCAAGTAATACACGGTGACAGTCTCAAGGAAGGAAAAGAGTGCTTCAAAACGCTTGTTCGTGAATTACAAAATGTTGGACTTGATGTACCTCATCATGTCATATCATTTTTTGCCAAAATATCTGAGTACTTTAGAATTAGGAATCTAAATAATAACATTAAGACAAATAAGAAAAAAACATAAGTCATGCAAAGGTCAAAACAGAAAGCTAATGAAAGTGACCACATGAATGACATGTAGTTTATTTTTTTCACCAGGACTGTATTACCTGTTTGCCTTTGTTGTTTAGGTTACGATTAAGTGGTTTATATTCAATAACAAATAGTGAATATTTATGCTAACATTATGAATGGTGTGAACTTAATTTTTCTTTGTATTAAGACTACTGTTTGCCATAATTATTATGAATATATTTGTGCTTACAATGGACCCTTTAATATTCCATTTATTCATCCAATTAGTAATGCATCTAGGTAATATGTCATGCTGTTAAAAAAAAAAAAGGGGGGGAGGGGAAGAGATAACAGGCTCCAAGGGTGGTCAGTACTGTGAGTGGCGGGGAGGTGTGGCGTGGATGACGTCATCACCCCTACTCCCCCGCGCTGGGCCCGCTCGGCTGGTTGACCAGTCTACATGGATCTTGGTTGGACCCTAACACTTGCAAAACAAAAAGCCGTCAAAGTCTTGATGCAGAGCCAGACTAAAAATGTGGAGGCGGCGCAGCGTGACATAGTGGCGGAGAACCCCCGTAACTCTTGCTCAACACTGGCACTGAGTTAGTCGCTCGTGTAAGCAAACAGAGGAAATAATGTGTTGTTTGGGACGCTTTAACGCGGCACCTCACTGAGCGGCGCATAAATCCTTTAGATAGTGACGTTATAATAGCACGTGTGTGTGTGTGTGTGTGTGTGTGTGTGTGTGTGTGTGTGTGTGTGTGTGTGTGTGTGTGTGTGTGTGTGTGTGTGTGTTTTACCTCGTATGATGCAGGAGTTGCATTAAGCACATACTGTCTTGTCTCTATTTACTTTTTATCGGGCTTATAAGTAAGGCCGTGAATATTCCCTGCAATCACTGCTTTAGGGAAACTGCCATTCAAGTTATACAGCAGTAAAGTTTTGTAATGTTTCAAGCTCAGAATCATAATGTGTTCCTGCGATATGCTCGTAATCAAAAGGGATAGACATCTAATAGTCGTGTGATCTAATTTTCCTGCTCTGAGCCATTTTCTTGTCATTTCATTTCCATCTGTGTACAGCACTAATACTGGCACCTGAATTAACAAATACTGCATCAAGATTCTGAAAAAAAAAATAGACTTTTACAAACCACTGTCATTACATACTCTTTTCCCAGTAGTTCATTAATATCCGCGTTATTATAAAACTGCCGTATTTTGAAACGTTGCGGACTTTCGTAAGGAAAATTTTCAACAACACACATTACTCGTCGGGTTTCCATGGTTATTTTTTCTCATTCGTGGCGCAGAAGCCTTGTTAAACTACCACCAGAATCATGACCACCCTTGAAATCCCTTTAAACTTTCCCGAGGGTCAGTTAATGTACTTTAAATAAGACGCTGAATCGTTTGAGAGTAATGGGCAAGCAGATTTATTGAGCAATGCAACACCATGAACCTACACAGGCCTCAGTTTGAAAGGTTAAGACGTAGCAATGAAAAGGCATTAAAACATTTTAACATTCACCATCCCCTTCTGGCATACTGCACTTCCTGACTCCTTCTGCAATGGTGACTGGGCAGGGCGTTACTCGTGCCATAACGCAGCGTTCCCTTTACGTGCTTATTGTTCTGTAAGGGACAGTGAAATATAACAACAAATGGCCCATTCTAGGGGTGTGCCCTCAAACACAGCACTGCCAGTGGTCAGGGAAAGCCTACACCAAATCCTTGAATCAGTAAGGCCCTTATTTCCTGATATTATGATCCTGATGCGCTGCACTATTATGGCCTGGAGCTTCTTCCATTCTTTTATGAGGGAAGTGAAAATACTTATCCTTTTAATTTGGTATTACAAAGCATTACAGAGGAATATAGCGCAGATGTAAATGCCACAACTAAGACCTCATTTTATAAAAGCTGAGCACTTTCATCATCTTATTATATCGCAAATAATTATCTTTTAATATCCTTTTGAGTCTAGTGTTACGAAAGATTTTATAGCATAACAGGAGACGATGCTCGACAAGAATTTTCTCAGTTTATTTTTATTTTTATTTTTATTTTTTTTCCGATAAATTAACTTGAAAATTCGTGATTTCAAAAGCTTCATGTCAACAATAATAAACCTTTGAAAAACAGAAAAAAGACCACGTGTTATTCTTTAAACGATTTCACCATCTCTTTTAATGTGATTTACTAACATATGTAGTAAACGTCTTAGATTTCTACATATGTAAAAAAAAAAAGTAAAGAAGTCTTAAAATTTGTCCTGTTATATTCTGACAACTAATAATCTGAAATATACATTGAATATTGTATATTTTATTGCGTTTTATTGGGTCCAGTGAGAGAGAGAGAGAGAGAGAGAGAGAGAGAGAGAGAGAGAGAGAGAGAGAGAGAGAGAGAGAATAAAAGATGGCCAATTTAGTTTAGTGTTGTTCTTATTTCTTTCAGCACTCGGAGAGATGAACCACACGAGATTCAACTCTTCCTCATATTTTCTTTCTGGTCGCACTGGATTTTGTATCAGCAAATGTTTTCAAGATATCAATTTTAAACTCATTTCTGATCAGCGTCTTTTTTCCCTCCCATTGCTGGAACTACTTGCCAATCATCAGTACAATGTTCAGCAGATTTTTAAAACCTCGCATTATCTTGCCATCCGAAGCGACTTTCATCAGCCAAGATTATTACATTTTCCCGTCCCTTATTTGTTTATGTATTAATTATATTCTGTTTATAAATTACGTTATCGAGACTTGTTTTTTATCTATACACGAACAGTTCTTAAGCACTAAAGAAATTATTTAAGCCACGTAAAAAAACAAATAGCTACTGTCGTGACGTAATTTTTATTTCACGCCATCCCATGCTGTGCTGAAGACAATGGCGTGCTTAGAGAGACGCCATCCGGTTGAACTTCGAGGAATAGAATTTGTCAGTGAGATGTGAAAAATTAAAGCGTGGCATCCAGAGTGTTTAAAATTCCTTCCACTTCTCTCTCAGGATGCAACACCAATACAGTGAGTCCTTGCATGAGAAAATCATAATCACATCCACAATATAGAGGCACCACCCTCCCCATGTCAAGAACACCACCAACACAACCGCTGCATTGCCACCACCACACTACACCATCACACACATCATCAACACCAGAACACCATAACATTTACTTGTTATTTCCATAGTAACGTAATATCATAACATGAATACAACTATACCAACATCACTTTAGCACCAGCACCACATCACCATCATCATCCGTTGCCACCAAGTGACTACCTCTGAAGTCACCACCACAACGACAAAACGCAACACGCCGGTACATCGTCACATCAAATAAAATAATTGTCTAGAATATGAGAACACCCGCTTCCGTGTGTGTGCTGTGAGGGCATATATCTTTACACACAATACCAGTTTAATGATATTTGTGCCATGATAATGTTGATAATGTTAAAAACATCAACTTCTGTGATATGTATTCAGTATTGGTGAAAGGATGTATCTTCTTTCTGAAGTTGTAGCAAAGAATGATCATATAAGGGCTGAAATTATTCCACTATGAAAGAACATAACATTGTATCCAAGCATCATCTTACTAAATTACGATGCAATTACTCAACTGATTATATACTCCATACACAATATCATCCTCAAGGCAATGAACTTTGATTTGCCCAAGATAGTGACGGACGCCTTGCTGCGTTTGCGGTTCACTCGAAAGAAAACTTCTGACTATGATGGTGTGATTAGATTACAGAATAAAAGCAAGATAAGCAAAACACGGAATGATTTCTAAGAGCATTTCGCATTCTACTTTTCTCGCCGCTGACTGACCAAAGGCGGCAGCAAGTGACAGGCACACTTACTACAGACTACAAACTAGTAACGGAAGTTTACACTCTGCTTTTCTTTCACATTGATTTTGCTGCCAATACTTACATCACTTCTTTCATCCTTAGCTCATAACATGTATTTTTTCACTCATTCTTTTAGCAATGAAATTACAGACTTGCGGAAATGAAGAGTGATAAAGGCAGGGAGTTACGTAGCAAGAAAATTGGCAGGAATAAATGTATCATCATGGGATGCACAGGAACACTATTTTTTTTTTTAATTAACGAGTTCCTTAACCCTTTCCTTCCGGCAATCGTATATATATACGATTGCATCAATGCGTCTGTAGCGACGGCGATCATACCCGTAATCAAGAATTTTCGCGCCTCAATTTTGAGCTCCAAGCGCGGTTTCTCGAGTCAGATGGTGAGTTGAAGTGTCTGGCATGTTTCCACATGTAGTGTTGTCACTAGCTCTGGAAATTTAGCGGTAACTAAGCAATTTTACCTTTCTCCGGGCGACACTTGGCAACCCCAGCCACCCGCCGGGTGGAAAGCACCATGATAGGTGCGAAGAGACATCCTGATAAGAGCAAAGGATCTCAGATCATAACTCACTATGGAGCAGGATAGAACATTATCTTCGATTTTATAATAAAATGGTAGAAAGTAACTTGTCAGAGAGAGAGAGAGAGAGAGAGAGAGAGAGAGAGAGAGAGAGAGAGAGAGAGAGAGATCAACTGACAGGTTGGCGCATGAAAGCGTGTGTGCGCGTGTGCGTGTGTGTGTGTGTGTGTGTGTGTGTGTGTGTGTGTGTGTGTGTGTGTGTGTGAGAGAGAGAGAGAGAGAGAGAGAGAGAGAGAGAGAGAGAGAGAGAGAGAGAGAGAGAGAGAGAGAGAGAGAGAGAGAGAGAGAGAGAGAATGTTATTTGCCTGAAACTTGATATGAAAAGGGATGAAATCTCTCTCTCTCTCTCTCTCTCTCTCTCTCTCTCTCTCTCTCTCTCTCTCTCTCTCTCATTGGAAGTGTACAATTTCCCCTCCAAGATGAGAGAGAGAGAGAGAGAGAGAGAGAGAGAGAGAGAGAGAGAGAGAGAGAGAGAGAGAGAGAGAGAGAGAGAGAGATAGTTTGTGTGTGTGCGCGCGGTGTCATCGCTCTCCGGGGTGTTTCTGGAAGACGGATCACACAGCGGGAGGAGGATGAGGAATCCTTGATAAGGCAAAAACTGAACTTTGAGAGGTCACATGGAGCTACAAAGTACATCATTGTATTCAGAATAACAAAGAGAAAATAATTATTAGTATTCAAACAGTTTTCTGACAATTTCTAGGTTTACCATTTTTTAGCCGTCATAGCAAACGGGAAAATAGTTTAAGCGCTGGAAGGAAAGGGTTAATAATCGTGCAACCTCCCACACATGTCACGTGAACGCCGGTTGCTTAGTGTTATCAAAGCGCTACACCATTTCGCTTGATTTGGAAAGAATAAGAATGTGTGGATCAGAGATACTTTTCCTTCCATTCGGTATTAGAGCATACAAATCTATGTAGTTTGAGTGAAACTTCATTATTATTTTTTCTCTACCAAGTGTTCTGTTAAATGCAAAGGGAGGTGCACCGTTACATTCACCATGCTATGAGACTTCCCATTTGCAAAACATTATTCTGACGATCCTGCACCTATCGCCATCAGCCATCACCCGTACCTCCTAATCAATTCCTTATATAGCAAAGGATTTCAAGCACACTTTTCAAACACTAACCAGCAACACTTCACACGCCCCAAGCAACACCAATCATCACCTATCACCACATATCACTTCCCTCATCCCTTCTCGCGGCCGTCGCCACTCTTTCCCCATCCCTCACGCCTCTAAAGTCTCATCTCACTTCTCCAGGAATCGCACATACTGGAAATCAGGTACTTTTTTAAGATTATAAATTTCAAAAACAAAACAAAACCTCAGAGCAAAATCTAAAAATGACAATGTATGGTGTAAAATTCTCGGACACCAAGAAGGTGTACGGCAAGGAGGAGGAACGGGCGGCCCACACCCGGGCCGAGTTTGCCCAGCGGGGCAGGCTGCAGGCCCGCAAGTTTGCAGAGGCTTAGAAGCAGCCAAAGCAGACCAAAGGGAGCCGCAAGGTGCACGAGGATCTTCTTCACTCCAGGGGGGTGCAAGTCAGTAACCTAGTATGACAGATTACTAATAGTTTACTTTCAGCCAAACATTTCTGTATTTAGTAATGAAGAAGTACATCAAACTGACCAGGCAGAGAAATCTTCAAGAACACGAAACAAAAACCAGTGACCTGCAGAGCCTTCTTACAGGGCACAGTAATGACCCAAGCATTCTAAGCAGATCAGACGACTTCTGTTTACTGACCATGAGAAACACAATGATTACAATATACTTTATTTATCTATGATGATGATTTATGATTATAATATATTTGTTTTTCTCATTCTTTTGACCGTTTTCTATTGATTTATTTATCTATGCTATCACATTACTGAATATTATCTATCTGTCTATTTACATTAGTTATTTCATCAGATTATAATTTTCCTCTAGCTTTTAATTTTTGATGCATCAGTGACACAAAGAAGAGACCGTCAGTACTCCCATGTCACCATTCCCATGCAGTTCCCGGCCCTCCTCTCAGGCGTGTCCTGCTGCCCCAACGATGCGTCTGAGCAAAAAGAGGACGTGCCTCTGTATATTTCAGATTACATTCAGACTTATTATCACTCCCTTGCATGAGTTCCATGCTTACGACGACCCAGCGGATTATGGTGACGATGGGACAGACGTGGACAAAGGTAGAGTAACATGACGCACTTATGTTGTGTAGATCAGACAAAGGATTTGATTGTCGTGGTGAGGAAACACAAGATGAAGCAGGGGATCTTTGTTTCTTTTAGGTTTCGACTGTGAGTCCTCCTCAGAGAGTATCTTTGAGGAAGACTTACTTTCGAAACGTAAGAGCAATAAAGATCTCAAATTTCACTGTTTTCTCACCATAACATTGTGTCCCATGATCGGCAATCGGTGTGATGATCGGTGTGGAGGAAACACATGCACTTAGCAGGTTCATGAAAAACGCGGCAAATATGATTATGATGGTGTCATTAGATTACAGATTAAAAGCAATTTCTCATTCTCCTTTACTCGCCGCAGACTGGCCCACGGCGGCACTACCGAGTACAAACCACTAACGGAAGTCTACACTCATTTTGATTTGACAATGATTTTGCTGTTAATACCTTTTTTTTTTTTTTTTTAATGCCTCCCTTGCTCTCCCGGGAGTGGTTAGGTGGTGCTGTGCACTCACCTGCCTTCCTCACCTGTGTGCTTCAGGCACACGTGGTGATAGAGTGGATGGTCTTTGAAGTCTTTCGTAAGTTCGTATCACTTTTTTTTTTTTTTTTTTTTTTTTTGCCTGGTAGTCGGTAGACTTGCCAGGGTTAGGTGGGGAGAGAAGGTATGTACTGCGCACTCACCTCCTTTGCTCTCCCGAGGGTGGTAAGATGGTGAGTCCTAAACCTTTTTAATCTCTTGCCATATCTTTTTATTTATTTATTTTTTATTTTTATTGTTTTTTTTCATCTTTATTTTACTTATTTATTTATTCTTTTATTCTTTTTTTGTCTGTTAGTCCGTAGACTTGTCAGGGTTAGGTGGGGAGAGAAGGGAAGTGGTGTGCACCCACCTCCCTTGCTCTCCCGGGGATGGTAAGGAGGTGCTATGCACTCACCTCCCTTCCTTCCCTGGGGAGGGTAGGGAGGTGATGCGCACTCACCTCCCCTTTTCCCTGGGGCAGCCCCATTACCATACCTGTGTGTTTCAGGTACACATGGTGATGCTCTCCCGTGGGTGGTAAAGAGGTGCTGTGTACTCACCTGCCTTCCTACCCGCCCCAGGGTACGGTGATGGTAGCTCCATCACCGTACCTGTGTGTTTGAGGCACACGTGGTGTAAATTATAAGTTCGTTTTTTTTTTATTCCCTTTTGTCCGGTAGTCCGCAGACTTGCCAGGGGAGAGAGGAGAAGTGATGTGCACTCACCTCCCTTGATCTCCCGGGGGTGATAAAGCGGTGCCTTCCTCCCCTGGGGAGGGTAGGGAGGTGCTGTGCACTCACCTCCCCTCCTCCCCGTGGGCAGCTCCATCACCGTACCTGTGTGTCTGAGACACACATGGCGATAGAAGGATGATCTTTGAAGTTTTTTTGTAAGTTCTGAGAGAGGGGGGTTCGAACTACCCGCCCCTCACTTCCCTCACGCCAATCTTAAATAAAGTTTGTAAAGTTGGTCTGTTTCCCTATCTTATCTTCACGCTAATATGTATCAAAGAGTTATAATGTGAATGACTTTTTTATCACATTATTTATTTATAATATTTTGTATGGGATTGGACCACACCCTGGGTTCCCAAGACTGTCACTCTATCCACTAGACTCGCGCTACGGTAAAGGAGATATATTTGAATACATGATTTCCCTTCCAGTGTTCATGCAACACCAAAAGTTCAATACGAAAAACTGCTGCTGATTCGAACATGAACATTCATTCTCACAGCGATAATTAAGTAATTGTTGTGGACTTGTGGGAGTATGTCACGGAGTGCACACACCAGCAGGTGAGATCAGAGAGCCTGACAACGGCGTGCATTCCTTAGGTGTTTAGCCGCCTCCTGGAACCCTCCCCTGTGCTGCACCACCACCACCACCACCACCACACGAACAACAACAGCAGCAACACAACACACCATTACACCTGTCCACCCTGCAGCACGAGAATGACTCAGCCCACAGAACCACGGATTGCTTTATGTAGATGTCCTTATTTGTGTTGTGTAGGATGCTTTCCGCTTAAGTGTCTCGAGGTTTGTATGTTTCTTCTCTTATGTTCACCAGATAAAGGTGCACACTGGAATGATAAATGTTACTAATAATGATAATATTGATTATGGATGACAAAGTAAACTCAAGAATAAGCATCGAAAAGTTAACTTTAATAAAGCACATCCTGCACAGTGCTTTATACCAAGTGCCGCGCACATGGACTTTAGGGATGCGATGTACCTCACATGAAGGCCTAAGTGAGCGTGAGTGATGGGTGGAGGTGAAGGCAGTACATTCAAGATTACAAAATGTGCAGTAAAAACCACTTCCAAATTTACCAAATATTACACGCTATGTACTGAGCACTGAGTTATAGTGGCTACTGGAGTGGCGATCTGTGTACACAAGTGCCATGTACTTCGTCAGTGCTTCGCTTGGCCAAAAAAAAAGACGGAAACGAATTCCACGAATTTAATTGCAATGTGAGAATACCGACAGTGGAAGAGAGTTACTTGTAACGGTGTATGCTAGGCAACTAGGCCTAAGGCCATACAGCTCCCGACGTCTCATCTGAAACCTGACCCCAATCCACTGTACACTAGCTGAGATTGGTGGGTTGAGGAGTGAATGCAAAAATACTAACAAGACATTATGAAAACGTTCTTGGCACAAAGAAGTGGCCGTGTTCATGACGTGCACCATATACCCACGTCCCTACATCATAACTATGGGGAAGGACTTTCGCTGTGCAGGCATTATGTTATTGTAGCAGCAATGTCATGACAAGCTAATCGTTATTAGTCATCACACTTCACCATAGTTGAATGTCATTTAAGTGTTATTTTTTTTCATATTATAAAATTAATCAATGAGTGCACGCGGGCCACACTAAATCAACTGGCCCGCGGGCGCGCTGTTGGATCACACATCACAACACAATATACAGTATTTCTATAGACAGTACCCTACCAACGTACTCCTGGCTTATTCATGAACACAGGTAGGTGTGTTCTTACTGTGTTCTCTATTTTGTGCCTGGCGCTTTCAAGAGAGGCATCAGTCAATCAGGCTCCGGCTACCTTGCTACCCCTATAACTGTTGCCAGGATGAGTCAGGCTGGTGGTCAGAGTCAAACTGGGAGACTGGGAAGGGTAGGAAGGTGCTGCACACTCACCTCCCATGGGTCAATCAGTTTGGTGGTCTGTTGCCAGTCAGGCTGGTGGTCAGTCAGATTGGGGAGTAGGAAGGTGCTGCACACTCACCTCCTCTCCTCCCCGGAGTCAGTCTGAAGTTGTCAGGTTAGTTGTTTTTGGAGTTGCCAGAGTCCGTCAGGTTGGTGGCAGGGAAGTGCTGCACACTCACTTTGCCAGGATCAGTTGCCAGGGTCAGTCAGGCTGGTGGTCAGAGTCAGACTGGGGGGGAGGGTAAGGATCAGGATCAGTCAGGTCTGTAGTCAGGGTCAGAGTGGGGAGAGTAGGAGGTACAGCACACTCACACCTCCCCTGCTCCCCAGAATCAGTTAGGTTGGTGGTCGGTACAGTTGGAGTTGATCTTACTTAGTCAGTCAATTTGGTGGTCTGTTGCCAGAGTCAGTCAGTTGCCGGAACAGTTGCCAGGGTCAGTCAGGCAGAGAGGGTGAACATTCATTCTCACAGCGATAATTAAGTAATTTTTGTGGACTTGTGGGAGTATGTCATGGAGTGCACACAGCAGCAGGTGAGATCAGAGAACTTGACAGCGGCGGGCATTCCTTGGGTCTTTAGCCGCCTCCTGGAACGCTGGAAAGAAAATCCAAACAGCAACATACTCTGAGTTCTTTACTGGGCTGTTTGGGTGACTAATCTACGCTAACTAGTGGGAGAGAAAACATGATAGCGCAGAAAGAGGAACTAAAAGATTACAAAAGAAGACCAAATAGCAACAGACCATTAGGTTCTTAGAAGTCTGTTTGGGTAACTATTGTACTCTATTAGTGGGAGAGACAGGATAACACAGAAGAAAGCTCCTCCTGCCCTCCAATCCCCCTCTCTTCCAGCCAAGCCTGGCCGGAAAAAAGGAAATGGTACCATGTCTTATACAAAAAAAAAAAAAAAAAAAAATGGAATTTGAGAAGAAACTAAGAAAGAAATGATGACTACTTTTAGCAAATACACTGTACAGGCAATCCTGTTATTTGTGACATCTGATGAGGCGCTTCCTCTACCTTAAATCATGATTTTCTGGGGCACATTTTAAGTAGACTATAGTGATGGGTGAGTTGCTCTACAAGGACTCCATTCTTTTTATCCTTACTGTGACGGGGTGAGCAGAAATTCGCCGAGGAACAAGCCATCACTAATGTCTCTCTATTCTGACTCATATATTATCGTTGTTAAATAGTAATTGCTTCTCTTCCTTAGTGAAATATATTCACCCATCAGGTGACAGGTAATGCGGAGTGAACGTGTTTGTTATTCACACATGAACAATAACAATCGGGAATTAGTGTCTACACACTTGTCAAGCCAGGTTTTAAATGAGTCAACAGTACCTGAGTTAATGTCGCTTGGTGGAAGACAATTCCAGATATTTATGACAATTGATGAAAAGTGTTTGGTTTCAAAGACGGGTCAGAGAGCCGTCTTTGTGTGCTGAGCGCATAACAGAGGTGATAGTGTCTGGCATGGATGCGTACATTCCTCACTCTTTTTCTCGTCCTAAACCTTCTAAACCTTGGTTTAACACAGCTTGTTCTTGTGCTATACATGATAGAGAGGTGGCCCACAAAAGGTACTTAAGCCTTCCATCACCAGAATCTCATGCACTTTATATTTCTGCCCGGAACCATGCCAAGTCTGTTCTCCAACTAGCCAAAAACTCCTTCATTGACAGAAAGTGTCAAAACCTTTCAAGATCTAACTCCCCTCGTGACTTCTGGCATCTAGCCAAAAAATATCTACAATAACTTGGCTTCTTCTTCTTTCCCTCCTCTACTTCAACCAGATGGCACCACTGCTATCACATCTATTTTTAAAGCTGAACTCTTTGCTCAAACCTTTGCTTAAAACTCTACCTTGGATGATTCTGGGCTTGTTCCTCCCTCTCCTCCACCCTCTGACTACTTCATGCCACCTATTAAAATTCTTCGCAACGATGTTTTCCATGCCCTCGCTGGCCGAAACCCTCGGAAGGCTTATGGACCTGATGGGGTCCCTCCTATTGTTCTCCGAAACTGTGCCTCCGTGCTTGCACCTTGCCTAGTCAAACTCTTTCAGCTCTGTCTGTCAAC
Source organism: Scylla paramamosain (assembly GCF_035594125.1). NCBI lineage: Eukaryota > Metazoa > Arthropoda > Malacostraca > Decapoda > Portunidae > Scylla > Scylla paramamosain. Next base: position 3,167,465 of record NC_087169.1, read on the forward strand.
ATCTACCTTTCCTTCTTGCTGGAAGTTTGCCTACATTCAACCTGTTCCTAAAAAGGGTGACCGTTCTAATCCCTCAAACTACCGTCCTATTGCTTTAATTTCCTGCCTATCTAAAGTTTTATAATCTATCCTCAACAGGAAGATCCTTAAACATCTATCACTTCACAACCTTCTATCTGATCGCCAGCATGGGTTCCGTCAAGGCCGCTCTACTGGTGATCTTCTGGCTTTCCTTACTGAGTCTTGGTCATCCTCCTTTAGAAATTTTGGTGAAACTTTTGTTGCTGCCTTGGACATATCAAAAGCTTTTGATAGAGTCTGGCACAAAGCTTTGATTTCCAAACTACCCTCCTACGGCTTCTCTCCTTCTCTCTGTAACTTCATCTCAAGTTTCCTTTCTGACCGTTCTATTGCTGCTGTGGTAGACGGTCACTGTTCTTCTCCTAAATCTATTAACAGTGGTGTTCCTCAGGGTTCTGTCCTGTCACCCACTCTCTTCTTATTATTCATTAATGATCTTCTAAACCAAACTTTTTTTTCCTATCCACTCCTACGCTGATGACACCACCCTGCACTTTTCCACGTCTTTTCATAGACGTTCAACACTTCAGGAGGTAAACATTTCACGCAGGGAAGCCGCAGAACGCTTGCCTTCTGATCTTTCTAAAATTTCTGATTGGGGCAGAGCAAACTTGGTATTGTTCAATGCCTCAAAAACTCAGTTCCTCCATCTATCAACTCGACACAACCTTCCAGATAACTATCCCCTCTTCTTCAATGACACTCAACTGTCCCCCTCTTCTACACTGAACATCCTCGGTCTGTCCTTTATTTATAATCTCAACTGGAAATTTCACATCTCATCTCTAGCTAAAACAGCTTCTATGAAGTTAGGTGTCCTGAGATGTCTCCGCCAGTTTTTCTCACCCCCCCAGCTGCTAACTCTGTACAAGGGCCTTATCCGTCCATGTATGGAGTATGCTTCACATGTCTGTGGGGGGGGATTCCACTCATACTGCTTTTCCAGACAGGGTGGAATCAAAAGCTTTTTGTCTCATCAAGTTCTCTCTCTAACTGACTTTCTTCAGCCTCTCTCTCACGGCCGCAATGTTGCATCTCTAGCTGTCTTCTACCGCTATTTTCATGCTAACTGCTCTTCTGATCTTGCTAACTGCATGCCTCCCCTCCTCCCGCGGCCTCGCTACACAAGACTTTCTTCTTTCTCTCACCCCTATTCTGTCCACCTCTCTAACGCAAGAGTTAACCAGTACTCTCAATCATTCATCCCTTTCTCTGGTAAACTCTGGAACTCCCTGCCTGCTTCTGTATTTCCACCTTCTTATGACTTGAATTCCTTCAAGAGGGAGGTTTCAAGACACTTATTCATCAGTTTTTGACCACTGCTTCGACCCTTTTATGGGATTGGCATTTCAGTGGGTATTTTCAATTTTTTTGGATTTTTGTTGCCCTTGGCCAGTGTCCTTCCTACATAAAAAAAGAAAATGTTTGAAATCACTTACTTATTATTTTGAAGCCATTGTTTCTTGTAATATTAGACTGGTTAAGGGTTAGAAAGAGTTGAGGTCTGATTTTTGTGAAACCCATAAAATTTTACTTGTAAAGCAATATCAGATCCCCTCTTAGCCTGCGTTTGGATAGGGGGAATTGATCTGCACTGTCTTTCGCAGTTGAACAGAGTGTGTCCTGGAAATGCAAAGTCAGCTAAAAAAAATCTTTGTTTGATGTATTAATCCAGGATTCCCTCACACCTGTGACATCGTGTTCCTCCATGTACACGATCTCTTCCAAATCCGGAAATTTATTTCTCAAAGTGCGCGCAGTAATATAACAAAACTTCAGACTCTTTGGAACAGATGGGGCACTTTCACCATTAATTACTACGCTGTCACTGGATGTTTCTGTCGACTCGCGCTTTTTCATATGTAGTCATTCACCGCATCGTGAAAGAGGCGTGCAAGTCTCGCTGACCCTACTGAAGAAGGAGGAGGAAGAGGAGGAGGAGGGGGTAGGAGATGGAAGAGTAGGAAGAGAATAGTTTGTAGAATGAAAAGAGGAGGAAGACTAGGAGGGAGAGGTGAATAAAAAAGAAGGCGATTAAAAAAAAAAAAAAGAAAAATATTAATAAGGAAAT